>NW_026623462.1:1009243-1010544 GCF_030028575.1 Malurus melanocephalus
GGCGCGGGGCGCGGAGCGGGGGCGCAGCCGGGCCGGGGGCTCCGCGTTCCGCTCCTCTGCGGCTGCGACCCCCAGCGCAACCCCTCCCGCTCCGCCATCCCATGGTTTCGGTCTCTCGCCCCCGGAGGAAGGAAGGTTGCCCTTCCGCGGTGATGCGCGGGGCTGGGAAAGGGGATTTTGTCCATGTGTTGGTTTGGGGGGGTCCCGGGGATGCTGGGGGTGCGGGGGCAGAGGGACGGCTCTATCTGCGGGATTTGCGCTGCATGCTGGAAAAAAMCCGCGCGTTATGCACAGGGTTCAAAGAAATAATAATTCTCCTCTCCTGAGGTGGCCGGGGGGTGTCGAGGGGGTGCGGAACGGCCCCGGCTCAATCCTGTGGGGTAAAGGAGGGGAGGAGAAAAATACACACACAAAAAGGGGGAAAAAAAGGAAAACCCGCCCGCACCACCCAGCGGCCCCGAGCGGGGATAACAAACTCCAACTTAAAAAAACTTCCCGAGCGCGTCGAGGGGCGCGGAGGCGGCGGCGCTGCCCAGGTGCGGGTCGGGGCAGGGCCGGGGGGTCCTGGCTGCTCCCCCCGCCGCAGCTCGCAGGGACAGGACCCTAGCCCCGGCCCCTTCCCCACCGGCCCCTTCCCCACCTGGGACTCGCTTTGCGCAGCGCAGCCAAACCCGAGTGGGGGCTTTTGTTGCATCCTGGCAGCCGGGGGGGCTGCGGGGGTGCGTGTGTGGGGAGAGGGTGAATCTGGACGGTGTTGGGGAGGAGACAAAGGGGTTTTAGCGGGGTCGGGGGGGTACAGAGGGCGGGGGGAGGGTGTTTCAGAGTTTCGGCAAAGGTTCCCTGGTGCAGAGGGGTAGCGGTGGCTCATGAGAGGGGCTCCAGCGGGCTGCGGGGTGAAGGAAAGCGAGGGCACAGCAACTTTATAATCGACTTTTTATTAAGATTATAAATTTAAACAAATCTGAACAGTTTTACCCGGTGATATACAATTCCATATGCACAAAAATACAGGCTTACAAACAAAGAAAAAGGAACAGGAAAAAAAAAAGACCCCAACAGACCGTTTGGCAAAGCATCCTCAGTTACACACAGTGCTGATATCGTGAAGTTGGGAGTGGGCAAAAAAAGGAGGAGGGGACGACGGCCAGAAAACCCACCTTTTTACAACAAAAGGTTTTTCTTTAAAAAAATAATGTAAAAAAAAAAAAAAATCAAGAGACTCTACAGGAAACAATCTCTTCACAAGACCAAACAATGCTGGTTTTATGATTGGGAAGGCTGAAACCAGAAGAGTTAAACTT
>NW_026623462.1:1011476-1012823 GCF_030028575.1 Malurus melanocephalus
GGTTCCCCCTCCGGAGCCGCCGTCCCTCGGATCGCACCCCCGTTTTGTCAACACCACCCCCACACCCCCTCTGCTCCCCCACTTCTCTCTAAAACGCGACGATGGCCCGAGTCCAGGCTCCCAGGCTCGCCAGCGCCTGCTTGCTGCACAGCTGCCCGTTGAGGGGCTGCTCCGAGTCCGCCTGCTGCCGGCTCACCAGCCCCGTGAAACCGGAGCCGAAGATGGAGATCAAGTTGGAGATGTTGGAAGAGTCCTGGGGGTGCTCGGCGCTGTACTCCTCGAAGCGGGCGCGTTTGGTGCACGGGGCGAAGGGGGGGCCGCCCGCCACCCCGCCTCCCCCCGGCTCCCCTTCCTCCACCCCCTCCTCTTCCTCCTCCTGCCCCGGGTAATACTTGCGCTTGGTGCCGGGCGCGGGCGGCGGGGAGGCGAGCCCCGGTGCCGGCTGGCAGCAGCAGGGGCACTGCGAGCAGCAGTCCTGGTGCAAGTACCCGTTCTCCACCGTGGTCACGACGTGAGTGTCCAAATCCAGCACCGTGGTGCGGCTGCTACAGTGCGGGGCCCCGCCGCTCCCGAAGTCACAGCCGGCGGCGTAGAGCAGCCCCGGGGCCGCGCTGCCGCCGCCACCGGGACCGGCGCTGCCGGCGGCCCGGTAAAAGCCCGGGGACGAGTCTCTGCAGGGCGCTCGCTGCAGCTCCGGGGGCGCCGCGCACACCGGCACCTCCAGCAGCTCCGCGCCGCCCCGCGCAGCCCCGCAGCTCCGCGCCTCGCGGTCCTGCGTGTCGGCGGGCAGCGGGAGCGCCGCCAGCTCCGGCGGGGCGGCGGCGGCGGGCGGCGGGCAGGCGGGCATGGCGAGGAGCGGGGCGCCGTCGGGGTAGTGCTGCTGGCGGCGGTAGAGCTCGGCGTAGCGCTCGCTCAGGTAGAGCTGCCGGGCGTTGCGGAGTACATAGGAGACGAGCAGGTTCTTGTGGAGCTTGATGCCGCCTCGCTGCGTGCGGGAGCTGTGGATCTTCCGCAGGGAAATACTGATCAAACTCTGCGCATCGAGGGTGCACTCCATCCTCCTCCGGCCCCTCAGCATCGGCTCTCGCCGCCCGCGCAGCCAGGCACCCCGGCCCGCATCCACACGGCAGCCGGGCGGGTGCGGAGGGTCGTAAGGAAGGAGGATAAAGAAGCGGGGGGGAGGGAATAAAGGGGAGGGGGGGAAGGGGAAAAGGGGGGACAGAGCCTGAGGTCGCTGGAGAAGGGGAGGAAATAGAGAGGGGTGTCTTCAGGGGGCGGCCAGCGGCGGGAGCAGCGCGGGCATCGCCGGGGGCTCCCGCTGCTGCCGCCGCCGCCGCCGCGCTCCGA
>NW_026623462.1:1012987-1043659 GCF_030028575.1 Malurus melanocephalus
CGTACCTGTCGCACAGAGACACTGAACGCCCGCCCGCCCGGCCCCCGCCTTTTATACCGCCGCGCCGGCCTCCGGGCCCCGCCCACCAGGGCTGACGCTACCAATGGGAAGGCAGAGAGCGGGTTGACGGGCGGGCGGTGCGACCAATAGGAGCGAGGCGGGCCCCTCGCGCCGTTCAAATGGTGTCAGGCGCGGCACAGCCCGTGAGGGCAGCGGGGGCTCGGCCGAGCCGGGCCGGGCACACCGGGSACACCGSGAGTACCGCCCGAGCGGCGGCGGGGCCGGGGCGCCGCTTCCCTGCGCCGCTTCTCTCGCGCAGGTGAGAGGGGGGCGGTGCCCGTCCCGGTGGGCGGTCCCGAGCGGCCGCGAGGGCGGGGGCGCGGCACGCCCCGCCCCGTCCCGCCCTGTGACACCCGCGGGGCACGGCGTATCCTCAGCAGGACCCTCGATGGTACCGGCACTCTCTGTGAATCCMATGCCCGGGGATGCTGGGGGATGCCCCGCTTCCCTTTGGACTGTCCTCACTCCGGGAGTTCTCGGTTCGGTGCTGGCGGCCCCTCAGCACTATCGGGTCCCCCCGTGCCCCGACAGCCCCGGCGGGGTCACCCCTTCTCCTGTCCGGAGAACTCCTGCCCTCACCCGCGTTTGGAGGGGAATCAGGGCTTTCCCCCGAAGTGGGGCCAGGACCGTGCATCAATCACTCCTCACAAAGTGCCCCAATCACACCCGGTTTTCCCCCAAAGTGAGAGCAGGACCGCGCTCGGGTTAATTATGGGCTAATTAAGGCCTTCCGTCCCGCCTTGGGGCTCACGGCAGTGTTGGCTCCTCAGGGCAGCGCGGCCCCTGCTCTTCCTCACAGAAGGGTGTGAGGGGAGGGGTCTGGGCTGGTCCCTGGGGTTTAGGGACTGCAGGGGCTCTGGGCTGGGTTTATGGGATGCAGAGGCTGACGAGTGTCCCCACATTTGTTGCCTAAAAGCCCCAGAGAGACCAAACCACCGAGGCTGTGGAGCAGCAGCACTCACAGAAGCTGATGACACTGCGGAGCAGCAGCCCTTGGGCAGGGGGCTGCAGTATCTGGGTGGGAGAAAGGGCTGTGAGMTGGGTAGCCAGGAAGGGACTGCAGTGCTGGGGCAATGGGAGCTGCTTCAGAGACAGCATCTTCTGTAGAAAGCAGAGGGTACGGGAGAGAAGAGGTTTCCCCACTGACTGCAGAGGTCCCCCAAGCTGGATGTTTGCCTTGCAGTCACCCTGGCATACATACCTTAGCAGTGGCTATGAGCAGTTTCATGTCTGCACGTTGTGGGGAGCCCATTGGAAAGRAAACCTCCGAAGCTCTCGCTCCTGCTGTGCAGCTCAAACTCCAAATCACAGGGGCAGTGACACAAGATGATCACCAGGCTCATCAGCTCACTCTGCAAAGCCTGGGCTCCATGGAGACTTTCAGGGGGGTGCTTGGAGGGCTCTTCTTGCTTCCTGGCCTTCTGCTGCCTCAGCTTGACCATGTCCTCCACTCAAGGGAATGGGAGCAGGATTTTGTTCCTATGGAAGGGAAGTTGGGGCAGCTGGCTAAGTCCTACATGCTCATGGAGCAACCTTTTCCACAATCTGCCTTCAGCCATGCAAGCTGGGGTGAATGACACTCTGGGCATTCCCAAGCTCTTGTAGGATGCTCTTGACCAATTTTTCTTGTTTGTAATGTGAAAAGTGATCACAACCCTGTCCAGAGGGATGGCTGTAGCTCAAGGCAGTGGGTATGGGCAGCGTTGGAGATGGAGGGTTATGCTGTGTCCATCTTCTCCTCCACCAGTCTCTCTCCCTTGCARTTCTTCCTGTCTGCAAATTGGCTTTTCGAGGGCTGTGGCTGCACAGCAGCTGGAGGTCCAGGAGGTGATAACTGGAGCTGGTCTGTGCAGAGACAATGGGGTGCAGCAGGACTGGGGTTTGGGCACATTTCATAGACCAGTGCTGAGCTTTGGGTGCTTTGGTGGCTGGAGTCAGGTGTTGCTGCTGCTCAGTGAGATTAAAGGCTCTGCCATCATGGGCTGTTGGGGATGGTGCTCATGGACTGAGCCCCAGCTGCAGCTCTGCAGCATTTTCTCTGTCCTCATGGGCACTGGGGAACCAGGGCAGCGAGTGCTGCTGCTGCCAGCCTGTGCCACATCCTCCACCCAGCCAGCGCAGGCTGTGATTTCCTCTCCTGCTCAGCTGGCGTTTGCTGCTCTCTGGCCGATCTCCARCAGCAAAACTCTAGCCTAGGTGGTCCAGGCTAAGAGCTTGAATAGCCCATTGGCCAGCTGTAATGGGGTGGCTTGGACAACACGGATGGTGCTAGCCACAAAGTATTGCTCTGACAGACATCCTCTGCCTCGAGCTCTTGCTCACCTTCTGCCTCCAACTCCAGTGTGGCCTCGGGGCACTGCCCAGTGCTCGCCCTCTGCTCTTTAATCATYGAGTGGCCCCACTGGCCTTAGGAGGTGGATTTCTGTAAGGGTCAGACAGATTTTGCAGGGCCCTGCCTGCAGCAATGCTGGGTTTTTGGAGGTGCAGAGGGTGGTGCATCCTTGGGGCCAGCCGGGTGTCACAGGGCAGCCCTGGATGCAGGAGCTGCTGCTGTCTCTGGCTGTCAGAGAAGTGCCCTCTGCTGTAACTGCCTGAGAAGCTTCATGGCACCAGGAAAACCTGAGAGCACAGCGGGAGCCTCTAGGAGATGAAGACGGAATTAAAACTTTAATCTTATTTAGACTCTGGGTAATTAATATAAAGGCTATAAAACGTGGGCCTGATCCTTGCGCTGACTGCCGGGCACCGTGCTGTGGCCAGCGGGGCYGTGGCAGCTGCAGGCTGGCTCTTCTCCCCGGCTGGCTCTCCTGGCAGGTGCCAATGTTTTGTTTGCAGACACGGTGGCTTTAATCCTGGAGCTGGGACGGGTTGTGCGCTGTGAGAGCCACGCTGCTTCAGTTTGGCCTGTGGGCTCCAAAATCTCCCAGAGACAGGAATCTGGCTGATACCTGTCTTGGCACACAACTGCAAGCTCTGCTTTTCTAAAGAGGATAACGAGTCCTGTCCATTTTCTGGCTCTGCAGCAGCGAGCTGGGGCAGGATGGCTTTGTTGCTTGTCTTTCTCAGGAAAACCTCTGTGTCCTGTCCAGCATCCCTATTCCCCAGTGCTGGAGTTTGTGTGCCCTTTCCATGGGCAAGGGCCCTACTGCTGTAGCAGACATGTAAATCCATATAAAACCATCTCGATCAAATGCAATTGCATCTTTAACTTGTCTTTAAATGGTGAAAACCATTATTTCCCCAAAGGAGAAGAGGATGGGGCCCAGGATTTGCTGTCTGGATGGCTGAGCTACACATTTCCTGGTGTAGATGATGCTGGTCCAGGGGACTGCCTGCGATGTGGGCGCTGTGGGGCTGCTCCTGGGCTGGGGATGGTGCAGCTGTAGCACAGCTGGTCCAGCCCTGCTGATGTCCCCGGCGCCAGGGCCGCTTTTGCAGCCGTCGATCCTGCAGCAGGCTCCAGCAGCAAAACCTGGCGGTCCGCTGCTCTCAGCTGCAGAGTAAACAAGCTGGCAAGAGAAACCATTTTGCTTCAGCTAGTAGGAGAAACCCTTTTTAGGTAGCACTTCCAACTGGCAATGCTCTCCTTCATTAACCCCCTCCTTCCCTTTCCAATGAAACGTGAATTTGCAGCGATTGGAGATCAGGCACTTGCCAGTGCAGCTTTGCCACCCAGAGCAACGAACACAGACGTGAATTTACTGCTTGATCTCATAATTTCACTGCAATTAGACTGGCTGCTATAAAGCAATTTCCCCTTGAGCCTCAGAGTCCTGGGCCTGGGCACTGCCCAGCTTTTTTCAGACAAGGAAACGGAGGCCTTTGGGTATTGGCTGAAACAYGAGTTTTTTTGGGTGCACCTGGAACTTGACTCCCTGGAGACGCGTCTATGAGCTGGAGCTGCGGGTGCCTGGCATGTCTGAAAAGGAGCCTGCTTTTCAGGCTTACTTATTACAAGTCAGGCACCCAAAGCTAGTGGGAAAACAAGCCAGAACAAGGTTTTCAGGCTGAGCTCTTGGAGCAGGGCTGGCCTCTGCCACCTTCTCCTCTGTGCTGGGCAGGCTTAATGTTGCCTGGCTCCTCAAACTGCTCCCCATCCTGGGGKGAAATTGTAGGGCAGACCCACAAGCTCTGCTGCAGTGTGTGGGGAAGGGGACATGATGGCTCCCAAAGCCAGCAGCCCTTGGAGGAGCATATCCATCTGTATTGATCGAGCGGGCTGTGGGTAGGGCTGTCACCTCGCTGTCGTAGCKGTTAGCTCTTTCTCACAGCTCTGGTATCACAGTCAAATACTTTGTATAAAATCCTGGAGAAAAAGAGACTGAAACCATACYGAAAAAGCATCCATTTAATTATGTTTTCTCCATGCATTTAGTTGGAGGAGCTGTATAATGCCTCCCAAGCGCCACTGTGGCACTAGGCATGGATGACATGCTCAATATTTTGATTTGGTCTGCTCCTACCTAAATTCACCAACTCATTTCCTATGTTCCTGGTACCCTGGGAGCTGCTGTGCAGGGTATGGGTGCTYCCATAAGCTTCCCTGCCATTGCTTTGTGGCATCTCACTGTTGTGTGGCTGAGTACCTGTGCCCCAAATGGTGCTCACRAATTCTCCTGGTGTCTTCTGTGCTCCTACCACAGTGTTGGGAGGTCCCTTGGATGGGAATTGTATGAATCTTCTTTTGACTTAGCCTGGAAAGGTGGAATTGAGGAGGTGATCGCTACTAGGATCCTACGGCTGATCCTCTCCTCAATGGGGTCTGCTTATCCTGCTGCAGACAGGCAAATGCTGGCTGTGCTGGCCAGCTGGTGATGTCTGCCTGCRCCGATGTATTTTAGCCCATTGCTGGCTTGCTGTGCTCACAGGTCAATGTGCAGTAGCAGATCTATTCCTTACTAGAGCTGAGGAGGGGAATGAGCTGCCGATGGTGTGAGCAGAGCTGTGGGTGTTCATGGAGAGACTGCAGTGTCCTGGTTGGTCTTGGTGTGATTTGTGTGACCCACCTCATGCCCAGAGCTGCTTGTRTGATGCTTTGTGGGGCAGCATTGTGAAGCTCCTGGCAAAGGCACTTCCCTAAGCCTCTAACAAATCTGTCCAGCCATGTAGTTGCAGTTGGTGCCTTGTCTCTTTGTTTCTGGCATTTGGAGGCCATCGATTTCCTTCAAAACCATTGCAGGATGCTAAAGCCACAAGGTAATTGTGTGGCAAGTTCAGGAGCTGCCCTTCTGGGAAGAGTGGATGAAGTTGGTGTCCACTCCCTCCAGTGAGCATTTCAACCTTGGACTGGGCTCTGCCAGCCAAGGTGCTCATGAAACCATGATGGACATGGCGTTCMCCCTTCTCCGGGGATCATGCAGGATCCTGGGAGCTCCTAAGACACTGTGGGAGAGAAAGCAAGGCTGTGCCAGGGGACTCTCTTGGCAGCTGGTGGCTCCCTGGAGCTGCTGTGGGGTTTTGCTGCTGCTGCCCCAAAGCATCACTTCCAGTAACCATGAGGTGCCCTGGGCAACCAGTGCTGTTTGCTKGGATGTGGTGTCTGATAGAGACCTGATTTTAATTGCTAGGTCAGATATCCTGCAGTCTTTATTGCTGTGTAGCCAAGGGTTGATCCCTGGACTTGGTTTGACCCCGAGTTACAGCTGTAAATGTGGCAGTGCTAGAGCACAGTCCCTACCCAAACTGGGAAGTCTGTCTCCAACACCAGTATGAATGAAGGATRTTACCTGCAAATCCTGTTCCTGTCTGTCCTGGGTGGAGCAGGACAGGACTTGCTGGGGAYGGAGTGGGATTTGTAATTGTGCTCCCTGCTGGTGATGAAAGCAGCGRGCTCAGAGGAGGCTGGGCATCAGCTGCTGTAGGGCTCTGGGAGGGTTGGAGACCAGGCACCTGTGATCTAGGGCTAATCCTGCCTCTGTTCCCCCTCCCATCTCCCCTGTCCCGTGGTTTCCAGATATTCATCTAAACAGGGTAGGGCCTGTTCTACTGCAAAGGCAGCGTCTGGTGCAGGGCACCCATGGGTTACTCCTGTGATGGGCATTGCCACCTTCAGTGACACCTCCTGCCCAGCACTTGGGGTGCCAGGTGATGCATGCAAACCAAACTGCTCCCTCCACTTACCCAATCTGTAGGGAGGGCAGTTGGGGCAAAAACTGTAGCAAAGTTGGAGCTGTGACTTGGRTGGGGAATGAACGCTGGGGTGGTGAATGGGAGCTTGGCCCCAGGCGAGATGGGGTCCCAGAGGGGATCCCCTTCCCCGCAGAAAGTGACTCCAGGAGTGCTGCCAGCGTGCGCAGGGCTCTGAAAGGGTTAAYGGCTGCTCGTCTGTCATGGAACCTGCAGCCCTTCCCGAGCAGAGCTCCTGGCCGGGATCAGCGTGGCCTTACGGTGCCCCGCGGATGGACGGACAGACGGCGGCAGAACTACAATCCCCGGCAGGGAGCAAACCCCCGGGGTGTGCCGGGACTGGTAGTCCGGGGCCTGGCGTGGGGGTCCCCGCTGCCACTCGTGGCTGGGGCGGGGGGACCCGGAGGGAATGTGCCGGCTCGGGGAGGAGCCAGCGCGTTCACCCACTTTGTTGTTAAATACCTTAAAGGAGCAGTGGCTGTGCCCGAGCGAGCTCCCTGGCGGAGCCGCGCAACCCGGGCTGTGGGCTTTTTAAAGATAAAAATCACTCGCGTGGCCTCCCTTATTAACGACATCTCCCGCTCTCAGTAACCCCTTCGGCGCCTGGGCATCGCCAGCCGGCGCGGTGCTGGGCCCGCCCGCCGCGGGGCTGCTGCGCGGCGCTGGACCGCTCTGG
Organism: Malurus melanocephalus; assembly: GCF_030028575.1. NCBI lineage: Eukaryota > Metazoa > Chordata > Aves > Passeriformes > Maluridae > Malurus > Malurus melanocephalus. Next base: position 1,019,850 of record NW_026623462.1, read on the forward strand.
TCCTGCATCCCCGCTACAGCATCCTCCTCCCGGCGCTCCCTGCCTGGGAGCCCGGTGCTGCCGTGGTGTGGGTTCCGAACCCCCCAGCGCTCTTTATGCCACGGAAAATCTGTTTCCTTGCAGGGCAGACATCCCCGCTCATGGTCGCCGCAGATAAAGAGCTCTTAAGAGAAATGCGGAGTAGCGACGTGGGCAGCGCGGCAGATTTCTCATGCCACTGTGGCACAGCCGTGACCTGGAGATTTCTTCCTCCCTCCGGCATAATTCAGTCTAGCACCCGGTGCCTCCAGCTAAACACCCTGGCCCGGCCCTGGCATGTGCCCAGCAGACACCCACATGAAAGCCACCGCGGCTTGCCTGGCCCCTCGCCAGCAGCTACCTCTAGACAGCTTGTGCAAACCTGGAGGGAGATGACTGCGGAGCATCCAGCCCTCAGCAGCTCCCGCCTGCTGTGGGGCAGCCGGGGAGCCACAGCTGGGTGGGTGACCCTGTACTGGGATCCTGTGCCTGTGAAATACCTGCCCCAGCGAAGCTGGGAAGAAGCGGGCTGGCACTGRCTGCTTTCGGTTGCTTTGTCCCTGCTTCTCTGTGCTGGTGGTCATTGCCTCCATGCCCCTCTGAGCCTTGGCAGAAGGAGATGAAATCTGTCTGGCAGGCGAATGTGCTGGAGAGGGGATGCAGGAGYGCAGCACGAGAGCCTTGCTGACTGGAAAAGCAGGAAAAACCACCCAAACGCAACTGGTGTGGKGGGGCTGTGGCGCTGCAGGGAGCCGGCAGCTGAGCTGGCTGATGCTGGGTGACGCTCTGGGGCAGGTGGCACAGAGCTTTGCTTCCCAGGGTCACWCACTGTGGTTCACCTGTGGGTTGTCACCAGCATGAAGGCAAAGGGAGGGACTGGGTGGCAGAGCTGAGCCCAGTGCTCTTGGCTGAGCTTTTCACTCTGGTGCCTTTGGGTGCAGCTCAGCATCCTCACAGCCTGGGAGTTTGCCTGCTGGGGGGCTGTACTCGATTCATTTTCCTWCAAGGGTGTGGGTGTTGCAGACAGTGTTGGGAACACATGCTTCTGCCTGGAACTGGGCTCTGACTGGTCTRTGCTATGAGTTCAGGTATTCAGAATGCTTCCAGCCTGGTGACTGGTCCAGCATGGCTGCCAGTGGGCACAGCTGCTGTTCTTGTTTGGTTTTGGAGTTGTCTGGGTGAAATTCATACCCAGAGCAGAGGAACTCTTCCCTGGACTGCAGAAAGCTCACAGTGCATATGTGAAGTGGTGGGAGTAGACGGACTGAAGCCCATCAGAGCTTTTGTCTGTGGAGAGACCTGCAGTGCCTGGACCTGGCTGCCCTGAGTGCAGGGACTTGTGTGCTTGGGTGCTGGAGTAYAACCCATGCAGCTGTGACCTCTTGGACACATTGAGGACAGCAGAAAGACCCTTCTGGGCAGCAGCAGAGTCTGCATCACATCCTTTTCAGTGCAAAAGGAAACAGTGGAGTGGGAGAGGCTGCCGATGGTGAGGTGCTGGCTGCTGCATCCAGCAAGCAACCTGGGCTGCAGGGAGCCCATGGTGCTGCTGTGCTGTGCCCATGGTGCTGCCCAGAGTCTGTTCAGGGGACAGGTGAGATGGTGGGTGCTGTATACTGGGCTGGACCTTGGTCCATTCACTCACTCCCTGTGCTCCCTGTGCTCTTTGCTGCTGCAATGCTGACAAGCTGCTGTCTTGCAAACAGCTCCTGTACATGTGTGTGCTGTGCCTGGCCCAGCAGGGACCTGCCTACAAGGCTTGTGAACCCTGCTACAGCATTTGGGGAGGAATTRTGGGCTCCATAGAGACCTGGTGAAGCTGTCTGGTGGAGAAGGGCACAGGAAAGCTCTCCTACAGGCCTGTCTTGGCTCTGTTGCTTATTCCTTTTTGCTTTTCACCCCTTTCCTGCCATTTGGGAGYCTCATACCAGCTGCCTAACATGTTGTGATGGTTGTATTGCTACAGGTGCCTCTGAGGAACCCTGCACTGAGGCTGCTGAGGTGTGCACCCCTCCACACTCCCCAGGCTGATTGCATCTGACACAGTTCTGCTTGGACTAAAGCTGAGCCCAGACCCTTCCTGTCTGATGTTGGTGTAGAAGCCCTGAAGGGTGAAACRCAGATGCTGGAGGAGGCAGCAAGAGCTGTGGGTTGGGAGTCTTGGAGGTGAAGCCGTTTACAAAGAGCTGCTGGGTGCAGCAGTCACTGTGTGACTTTCCCATGTGCACAGGCATCCCCAAGGCTGAAGGGAACTTTGGCTCTGGCAAGGGGAGAAATGAAACGCGGGTAACATTGCTAGGCTAGCGTTGCTAGAGGAATTAAGAACCAAGCAACTGCATCCATAGGAACCTCAGTTCTTCCCTTATCCCCTTGCACATCGAAGTTAATTGCATTTCCAACTGACATATCAAGCTGTCCTGCCATGGTCGTCTGCGGCAAAGCCAGTGCATCGTGGTTGCTCTGGGATATAAACCTCACCTCTGGTGTCTCGCTCTCTTGGGGGATAACGTCTTTCACAGGGCTGCTTGTGCTATGGTCAGGTCTTAGGAGCTCAGGGCTCAAGCTGAGTTGTCTTGTCAGTTCTTTACGGGTATCTCTTGAAGGTGAGACTTGTCAGGCTTAAGCAATGGATGAAATTTTTTTAATGGGTGCTCAGCAGCCACTGTGGAGATGCTCAAGGGCATAAATTTTTTAAGAGCATAATGGATGTTAAGGTCTCAAAAATAAATCCTCAGTCTCTCTAGCCTGTGTTTCCCAAGGTATTGGCGGCTAGCTTAAAATGAGAGAGTGAATGAAATTAAATAAAAGGCTTTTAGATGGCGGAGATCACCAGTGTGGAGCTTCTGCTTTCTTTGTGTGTTTCAGTTAGCACTTTGGGATGCTGAGGGTCAGGACAGGGAGGTCTTAATCCCTGGTGGGTGCTTTGGGGGCCCAGACCRGAGAGCAGAATTAAATAGTTTTCCCCCAGGAAAATGGGTAGGGCAGGGTGGGCAATGCTGGGTGCTAAAACCTCTGGCCCAGAAGACTTTGATGGCAACGAGAGAGTCTGATCCAAACTGGTGTGAAGGTTCTCTTGATGAAGCAGACCCAACAGAGTCTGGGTGTGGGAGATGGGCTGGTGCCTTCCTCCTTCCAGCAAGGGGCAGGAAGACCAGGACAGAGCAGCTCTGTGCAAACAATTCCAGGGAGATGATAATGAGGAGCCAGGACTTCCTGCTCCACCCTGCACAGATGAGCTTTTCCCATGGAAGTGACAACTCTGTGCAGGGKTTTCCCTGGGTCCTTATTGCACCAGGAGCTGGGACAGCAGGAAAGAGATGCTCCCTGCTGGGTGGTGCAGCGCCCYAGGGCTGGGAAATGGGGAGGAACTGGCTTCATCTTTCCCCAGCCACTGTTACCCCCAGGCTGGGAAGCAGAGCCACTCCTTTCTCTCTCCAGACACAGTGATGGGAAGGAGGAGAAAGAACACTGTGCTGGCATAGGCAGCATTGCTGAGAGTGCCAGGAAGCAACAGCCCAAAACTTGCTTGATGTTGTTTTCTTCTCCCACCASTGGAGAAGGGAGGACTGCAGCTCCAGGATCTGGAGCTTGTGCTTGTCTCCTCCTGCCCAGAGGGGCTGGCTCTGAGAAAYTGGGAGCAGCCCTGATTCCATGCAGAACCCTGGGAGGTGGCGTSAATGTGAGTGCTGGCATCCTGCAGCGCTGCACCCTTGTGTTGTTCATGCCAGCTTCCCTCCCAGATCTGCTTGGAAATGCTGCTGCATTCCCCATGAGGTCAGCTCTGCTGCAGCTCTGCTCGCTGAGGTCAGCTTGTACCTGCCGAGGACTTGGCCCCATTTTATAGAGCTTTTCCATGAGGTGTGCCCTGCAAATGCCCTCCCCTGGGCTGTGCTAACAGTGCCTGGAGATGAGTGGTGTTGGTGCCTTCACGAGGCTGGGGAAGTTGAGGTGCTGGATGATTTGCACCTGGAGTTTCTGCTCCTTTCTGTTCCTTGCTTGGATCTGGTGGAAGGTGTTGGCCCAGTCTGAGGTGACAGATTCAGAAACATCAAGTTGTGAGTGCCTTGGTGGCAAGAACAAGTAAGAAAAGTGGAAGATTTGGAAATGACCAGGGAAAAAATATTCCTTGAAGTATGGGTTGATGCAGAAATGTTACCCGCTGCTTTTCTAGCTCAGCCTAACCCTGTTCCTCAGTTCTGGTAGTGACTGGTGTGTAATAAAGGGAATAGGAAAAATGTATATTTCTGATGTGAACCGGGTCTGCTCAAAGGGCTGTAGTTTCTGAAGTCTGATTGCCTTCCTCCCAAAGGCACCTCTGGAATCTCTGTCCTATCACAGCTAAGCCAGGGACAAAAGGCTCTATCTTCCCCTCACCTCTGACAGCTGTGAGGATCAGGACTCTTGGTGCTCCTCAAAAACCCAAGGTGTGCCTGCCCCAAGAGCCTATGGCAGGAGGCTGGCATGGGATGTGCCTCCTTGTTCTATTTTGCACATTCAGATTTTCTTTCCTGCTTCTCCAGCCCTCTCCAAGCACCAYTCACCCCTGCTCAGGCTGTGGAAGAGCATTTCTGGGTGATTGCTGCTGGAGCGATCAGAGGTGGGAGAACACCCTCCCACCCACCATGAGTTTGCAAGTTCTCTGGGCTCCCAGCTGCTCCAGCTGCTGCTGCTGCCTCTTGGGAGCGGACAGGAGGGGCTGAGCAGGGGGTCTCTTCTCTTTGGCACAGCTGCACTGGGGCTCTCTGTGGCTCCCAGGACCCAGGCATGGCAGCTCTTCCCCAGATGGAGGRCAGGACCCTGGGGGTATTGGCCGTCTGCTGCCTTGCTGCCCCAAAAAAAGCCTGAAGGCTGTTTTGTGCTGCTGCTCTGCTGTTATGCATTGAATTACACCARATCCCATGCTCCCCTCTGTTATCCCTGAAGATGGATGCAGATGACTCCCCTGTTGACATGTGCGTGATCTCTGCGCGCTTGGCTCCCCTCTCATCCTGGGCAGCTGGCAGGTTATTTTTGGTTYTGGAGCGGCCCAGATCTGGTTTCTGCTGGGGTGAGTCCCTGCCCAGTGCACCTCTTGCATCCCCCGGGCCTGTGGGAGGTGAGGAGCACTGCCTTCCCTCGCTGATGTGTCAGCTGGAGCCAGTGGGGATGCTCCAGTATTCCCTTCTGAAGGGCTGGTCTGGCATTTCTGTGGAATGGCTGAGAGAAGGGGACATTGGCCAGGTCTACKGGGACTCACCTGGATGTGGCGGCCSAGGAAACCTGATCTGTGGGCCCCTTTGGGAGGAGAGGGATGGGCAGGAGCAGCTGCTGCTGTTGCAGGGCTTGGAAATCCAAGCCAACACCTCGTCACGTGCATCCCTCTTGCCTCACAGGCTGGAGGAACAGCAGCCCCCTTCCCTCGGCTCTTGGCCTCCTGCCAGTGTCCTGCACTGAAAGCTCCTTTAGGRGGGCATTGGGAGGGCTGAAGGGTTTGCTGGGGACAGCCCAGGGAGATGCTGGGGACCTCTTGCCTTGTCTTTCCTCAGGAAGGCTTCACAAGGRGAAATATGGATACTGCCATGTAGCTACCTCACTTGCAAGGCTCTTTCTTCTCTCAAGCCCCCCTGAAACTTCAGCACTTTCTCAAAATCAGTGTTTGTTCCAGCAATCCTGGAGCAGGGGTTTCTTCTGCTGCAACAGGGTGCTACTCAAYGCATCCTCTGCACATCTGCATGGTGGGGTTTTTGAAAGTCCCTGCTTACCTGGAGGGGGACAGAGGGCAAATGCAATCAAAGAAATGGTTTTCACATGTTAGAGACAGGTTGAATGTTTACTGAGCACTGTGGGCTGTGTGGCAAAGGGAGGCTGCTTGTTYCYCTGTGCCCARCTGGCTCTGTAGGCTGGTGGAGCTRAGCACYTTGCTGGAGGTGAACATCYYGGTGCARCTGAGKGTGGTATTTTGAGAGCAGGTATCCACAGTGGATGTGTGTCCCCAACTGCATGCTGGCACTGTGTTCAGAAATCATTATTGAAGGTTTCTAGTAGGCTGGTGTCCTGTTTATTCCAGTATTTGGTCCTGTGCTCCATACGAGTGCTCGAGAGCCTGTGTGCCTGGCACTGGAGGTGGGGTAGGAGCCCCTTCCCAGGCAGTGCTGGCTGCCATGGCTTAGGATGCTRCAGCCAGACAATGCTGAGGAGAGTGGGACTAAAATCAGGGCACATGTACTTGTAAGGTGGTGGCTGGCAGAGGTGGGCTGCCAGGGATCCTGAAGGTCAGCCTGGGTGTCAGAGCTGCCCTGATGGATCCTGGGCATCAGGGGAGGCTGCAGCACTCCYTGTCCAGTGCTGCTCATCCTCAATGGCACAGCTTTTTCTCACTGAAAACTGTGCCCTTTCCTCTGGGGAAGGAGCATCAACACATCCTCCCACGCTCCTGCTCATCCCCTTTCAACAAAATGCCGCTCTGACGTTTCTGTCTGCTCCTGGCAGGGAGTGAAGCTGTTTCCAGTCCCTCACTGGGGCTCGTGGTGCAGGCACACAGGTCTGGGTATTGTGCTCTGAGCATCYTCCTTTTCCTCTCTGTGTGGGGTTTCTGAATCACCTCTCAGGACCAGCCTGGCTCCTAACYCTGCAAGGCTGGCTCCTGCCAGCTCTTCTGTGGGAGAGCTCATCTCCCCATGAAGCCTGAGAGTCTCATGCCACYGAAAACAGAACCAAATCAACTGTGMATAGGCTTTAACTTACTATTCAGGAATACAATAGAAAATCAAAGAGATGCTACATCTCCTTYGACTGTCTGTGTGCCTGGTTTTCTTTGTTGCAGGTGACTGAAGGAAAGAAAATAGGTTTGTTATGAAAGCACCAGGTCCAAACTGCCCTGCTCYGGCAATCTGGAAACCAGGAGATGTGGAGGTGCTGGTTTGTGTGAACCAAGGCTGCTGTGGGTGGCAACAGTGCGAGGTTGGGCCTGGTGGCTTTGTTGCTCCAAGTTGGCTCTGCAGGGTGCAGAGAGCACCTGAGCTCTGCACAACGTAACAGGTTTGGTGTGGGTGGCTTTGTCCAGCCTTCATCCCTGCCCAAGCCCTTGCAGAGAACAAGATGCCTCCTTGTGCCTCTTGCTTTTTGGCTGTATAACATGGAGCACATCTTCTGCCTCTGTGCTGCTGGTCTGATCTGCTTCTKCCTTAGTCTGGCCACTCAGCTGGTGGGCATAGCCTTTGGCAAAAATCAACCAGGCCAAGAGTAGAATTCAAATGCACAAAGCAAAATATTTGGTGTGAGGAATCCTAGGGTTGTTCTCTGCCACCAAGGTGTCTCATGGATGTATGGTAGAGCCACAGAGCTGCTGCCAGGGCTGTGGTGCTAAGCAGAGAGAAGRTAAGGTGTTCTTCTCTCCTTCCTACAGAGCTGAATTCCAGGAACTCTGCTTTCAGTGTGGGCTTGTTGGGTGGCAATGAATCCCAGCCCTGCAATCCCCCTGAGTGATGCTCCACGTCCAAACCCTCCTCTCATCTCTGGCTTAGCTGGTGCACAAGCCATGGCCAGACAATCAGACATCCCCTGCCACACCGGACTTGGGAGGGAAGGCAGCAGCGTGGTCGTGTCCTTTGGAAGTGCCGGACTCCTSGGGCCCCACGGGAGCTCCTGCCAGCCCCGGGTGTGGGTGCGGGCAGCAGCCTGTGCTTAGGCAGCGCRTTGGACCTCAATGCGATGTGAACTCAGGCTTCCCTTTTGAAGTTTGACACCCGGGATTTTCCCCACCCACCAGGAGGACTGGAGACAAAAAAGAGCAGAAAAGAAAAAGGGGGTGGAGGGGGAAACCCTCTTTAAACTGCTGGTGAGGGCATGTCAAGGAGGCTGAGGCTGAAGGGGCTGTGGGGGAGGGCTTGGTGCGTGTCTATCTGGCCGGCCAGCTCTGACTCACACACATGTGCAGGTACAGCCCTGCTGCAGCCGGGTTTCGGGTTGAGCCCCGTTCGCCCAGCGATGCCGAGAGGGGTTTGCAGAGGCAGGAGGGAAGCAGAGAAAGGAAAGAGCTATTGCACTTCACAGTGTGTGATGGCTCTGAATTGTATCCCCTCTCTTGGCCCTTCAATCATCATCCCTTCCCAGCTACATCCCAGCCTTGGAGGAATCAAGGGTCCATCCAACTCTGGGGGAATCAAGAGAGCTGGGATCTGGCCYCACTGATGTAAAGGTTGCAGGATTAGGCTGCCCTAAACAACAAAGCTTTGCTCTGCCTGTCAGACAGATACCCCAGGGGCAGACTGGAAGGGTGTGGAGTGGAGGCTSCTCTTTGCACAGGTAGGATGGGAATGTTTTCTGGTCCTGCCTTTCTGGTTTAACACTCCCAGCTGGGGCTTGGATGATCCAAAAGGGAGCTTTATCTGAGATGCAAGGCTATGACATTATTATTTAAAACTTCTAAAGCTTGAAGCTGCAAAGCTGTGACTTGRGCCCAGATTCACCTGATATACCCGATCTGCCAGGGATGGAGTGGTGGACAAAGGCTGGATATGATGCTTGTTTGTGGAGGGTTGTGCCAGTGCTGTTCCAAATCAGACCTGCAAAAGCAGCAGCAGAATCTCACCCTGTCTCTCATCTCCACCCAGCTGWATGCCTCAGCTTTCTGGTTTGAAGTCAAAGCTTTAGGAGGCTGAATGTGGCTGCCTTTGGCATCCCCAAACCCAGGCTTGACTCACATGGTGTGTGCTCCTCTCTCTGGAGAGAAATAGATGTTTTGTGAGTCTGAGTGTGACCAGATGGGTCCTGGAGGATCTGCTGGACCTCGCCAGAGCCCTGAGCAATGCCTGCACCTGTGCAAAGTGACAATCAGTCCGGTTTGTACTTCAGCACCATGAAAAGAGAAAAGTGAAATTCCAGTCCCCAGCACCATCCTTTACCTCATCCTGCCTGGTGGRAGAGGAAGGTGCTCTTGCCAGAGCTGCTTTCACCAGAAATGACCTTATGCCAGTAGCAAGTGGAGGAGGGAGTTTATGACCAGATGATGTGAGATGTCCCAGTGGAAACTCACAGCAGCTCAGAACAGCCACCCTTTTTGTGATAGCCCCATAAGGTTAAGCTCGGAGGAGTTTCAAGGGAAATGCTTTCAGCTGCTAGAGCTGCAAGGAACTGCTGGTGTGTTCTGTGCCTCAGGAGGACAAAYAGCTGGGGCATTGCCTGTGACAGTGGTGTCAGAACCATGCCAAGCTTTGTAGGGGTCTCTACTTGATGAGGTGAACCCACCCATCCATGGCAGGAGAAGGGCTTTGGAGTTTTGAGGCAGCTGGGGCTTGGCTGTAGTGTCACTCCAAAAGTTTGGGTGCCTTCCTCTTCCCTTCTTCCTGGCTGTGCAAAGCCATCACAAGCCCATGCCCTCTTGTTGCAGACTGTGGGGTTTASCACCATGATTTTGGCCCTCCAAATGTGATGGTTCACTTCTCCTCTGGGAATTTGCAACTTGCTGTACAACAGAGCAACTGCCTGGCTCTGCCTGAAGGTGTCCTGCCCTTAGTGCCACAGCCATGCTAGATGCCGAATTCTGGTGAGCAGCAATGAAATCACTATTTCAGCTGGAGCTACTTGCTCCTATTCTCATGGGAGGGGTGCTGTGTACCAATTGCTGGCTGCAAGAGCYGTGGGAGAGCACAGTCAGAGAGAGCTGCTGGGATGCCTACTAGAGGGGAACAGCAATTCCCCTCTCTCAATTCTGGGGCTGTTAACCACACAATGAGGGAGGRAAGTGGCCATTCCAACAACAGGTTAAAATAAATGTGCCAGGATCCTGCTGCCTTCTGTAGCTGGGGTAGGGGAGGGAGGGAGGAAGCTGCTTGTGCAGTTGTTCATAAAAATCAAACGTGAAAGGAGTGGGAATGCTTCGGCACAGCAGAGGGCATCTCGGAGGGGAACCTGTGTGCCACCTGCACGAGGTCCATCAGCCTCCTCCTGGCTCAGACGCTGAGCTCAGCACGGCTGAGACACAGGGAATGGTGTCCCTTGAAACCCCCTCCCTCTCCCCAAACAGCGTGGCTGAGGGTTTGCAGCAAAACCRAAAAATGCTTCATCCTACAACTGTGGTTTCTGCCAACTTCTCTTATCAGACCCCGTGCGCTCGCCTAAAGCCAGTAGCTGTAGGGCTGGGGCTGGGGAACAGCCTGCTCGTACACTGCTCTCTCGCCTGCAGCCTGTTTGCATTCATGATTGCATCCGTGCATTAAAGTGCTTTGAGCTCCTCGTTACCAAAGTGCAGAGTCTGAGTTTTAACGAGCCACCCGTGGGAGCTGGGACTGGGAGAGACGAGCCGCCGTCCTGCTGAACCACGGCAGAGCTTGACAACAGGCATCGCTGCCTGGAAACGGTGGGCAAAGGCTTTATTGACCACTGGAGGTCACTTTTTCAATAATGCAGTACAATCCAACTTTATTTTGTCAGTACCTTTCATGCAGGCTGCTTCTGAGCTGCTCAGCAAATCCAGTGCAAAGGCAGGGAGGGGAAAGGCTTCTGGAGCTGGGGAGGTGGAGGCTGCTCAGCAGCACAGGGTGCAGAGAAGGTTCTCGTGCCTCAGTGAAAAGCCAGAGGAGGAGAAGGAGGAGAACAGAAAATGAAGCAGCCTGAAMGCTGCTTCCCTGAGCTGCAGATGCACCTTCAGGCTCTTCATAAGTGAAGCAGTGTGCTTGGTGCTGGGGGGCTGCAGGAGGGGTGGGGGCTGCAGGAGGGTGCTGGGGGGTGGCAGGTCGGTGCAGGTGGGGCTGGTGCTGTGCAGGGAGTGTTTCTCTGCCCAAGACAGGCAGTTGTTGGGAAATGAAGGCCCTACAGCAGCGTGGACAGGAATCCAGCTTGCTGCAGCTGTTTGCTCTCCTAGAGTGAAGGAGCTTCAGAAACCCTGTGATTTCAGCTTACAAAAGAGGCTGGACGTGGGCAGGCTCAGGCCAATTCKGAGCCAGAAATTGTGCCTGAATCATGTTCCTTTGCTCCCTGCATGGTGCTGAGCTGTTCCTGGGAGGGGACTGTGATGTCCTGCCTGCACTGCCTGCCTGCTCCAAGCATCAAGGCGAGATTTCTACCCAGGCTGAAACCCAACATGGGCTTGATCAGGTGCCTGCTCCCAGCCCTGAATACTGTCCTTGGGYAGGAAGAACTGTGGGGTTCTGTGAGAGACTGCCTTTGGTCACCCCAAAATCCCACGTGGTAGTGAGAAGGAATTTCCTGGGACTCTGATGCTGTCAGCTGCTGCTTTTGTGAAAGCACTGGGAGGATCTCTGTGCGGGGAGAAGCAGAGTCCATAAGCAAAGGGATGGAGTCTGGACACGGAAAACACAGCCAAAAACCTTTGCTAAGGAGTCACATTTCTTTTTGCCATGTAGAAAGTTGTTTGGAAAGCTGGCTGTGTCAGATCTGCTATGTGGGAACCACTTTTCCCKGCTGCCCTTTGGTGTTCAGGCTCACCCAGGGCCAGGAGTGGCAAGAGGTGGCCTGGAGGGTCTTTGTGTCCAGGCTGCAGCCCCCTARGACAGACAGCAGAGTTGCCTTTTGTGATGATACTTGTTCAATTTGCCATCCCCTGACTGTTCTGGACGAGCTGGTTCAGAAGCTGATGATTCCATCATCACCAAAATGAGCAGATCTGGGGGTTCTGTTGACTTGATGTTAAAATTTCTCTTTGAGAGGTGGGAAAGGAGTGATTGTTTTTCACATCTGTTTCTTCTACAGCTCGGGTAGAAAGGGGCTGGGTTTGCATGGAAATGTTGGTGTTGTGCTAGGAGACCCTGGGTCTGGGCTGGGAATCGCTGCTGTCGCTCTCCCCAMATTGCTGCAGGACCTGGACACATGTGAGGACTGTAAGCATTTAACCACCACAGCAGATGGGACTCAAGACACGTCAGAGCAAATATTTGAAGATCCATTTTTATAAAGCCACTTTTTGGCCTATAAACCACCCTCCCCACAGCTCCCAGTGCCCATTGCTGTGAACTCCACTGTTCACTGCTCCTGCTGCTCAGCCCTGCTGCCCACTGGCAGGGCCCAGAAACGTGCTGTCTTGGTTTAGCGCTGGATTTTTCTCCTTTCCCCCAAACCCAGGATTTTATTTTATTTGTTTTATTTATGGAAGGGATTTTCCTGCTCTTGGCAGAGTGGAATGGGAAGTGATTGCTCTAATGAGGGAGGTGGTATCCTGCTTGCTGCCCAGCACCATCCCTGTTTCCTTGCCCATGCAAAAAATTTTACTGTCTTGGCTGTTGCTGGAGCAGCACATGGTGAATCTTTTTGTGCTGGAGGCAGGAGCACTCCTTCCCTGAGCTGTTCCCAGCCCCTGTTCTAGGACTGATTAGAAGATGGTGGTGGGGTAATGTTGTTGGAGGTGAGCTCTGAATGACCCTTTACTACCGTTACCACYTTTTGGGGCTTCTGGGATCAGACAGACTCCAAGGCTCAGTGAAATGTAGCCAGATACTGGTGGATATTTTCCTGCTGCCTCAAATTCATTTTGCAAAAGGCTGAACTGAGGAACATGTCTCCAGGGGGTGGCAAGGCTGGGACCTTGTGTCCTTTTTTGCTCCAGAACACATGAGGGACAGGTGCCAGGTTCTCAGAGATGATCCTGGACTTGTTTACACAGTGTAGAGCACTTTCCAGTTTGCTCTTCCCTTTGCTGCTTTGTCTTTCAGCCTGGGCCCCATGGAGCCAAGAACTGACGTGGCTGCTAACACGGGCAGCTCTGCTCCTGAATGAGCAAAAGAAAAATAAATAGCATCTCAAATTGCAGCTTGTGTGCAACGGGCCAGATTCCTGCTCTCTTTCCAGCCCTGCGACTTGGGGTAGTTACTTCAGACTTGCTTCTGCTGTGAAAGTAAGATGGTAACTGAGCCCAGGGACATTCTGAGATAGAACCAATTTAATCTCCCAGTGCTTCCATTTCTGCCTTGTATTAAAAGCTGCTCAAACTCTCCTAGGAGAGCTACTAACATAACTCACTGGTGTCTTTGCAGCGCTTGGAGATCCTCAGATGTGAGTGGTTAATGGTTGGACTTGATGATCTTACAGGTCTTTTCCAACCTAAACGATTCTATGACTCTATGGTTACARAAGCTTTTAATAGCACTTAACTCCTGTGGAACGAAGTCCAAAGCAAGGGGAAATTCACGGCTGATAAGAAAAACCATGTTGGTGCAGTGGGTTAAACCCAGCATTGTGCCCTCTAATTATGCAGCGGTGGCCTGGGCTGCTGGAGTAACCGGGGAAGACAGGATGGTTGTGCTCGGCTGGAGGGAGCCAGGGCTTGATTTAGTGCCTGTTGAGATCAAGGGGCCTTTGATTTCAATGGGTATTGAATCAGGCACTGCAATATCAAATAGGCTAATCAGATAATAACTTCAGATTGTCTGACACAGATTCGTGTCCCTGAGTTGGGGCAGGCGGACTAAATTGGGCAGCCAGCTGGGCAAGGCTGTGAGCTGTGAGCTGACAGTCCAGCCCTGATGAATGGGATGTCCAGTAATGGACTGGTGGCAAAGAGGGTCTGGTAGCTGGGATGGGATATGGGTCAGGCACCATCCCCCCAAGCCAGGAGATCCAGCATGGGGCAGTGCCCCTCWCCCACCTTACACCTGCAGGGCTGGTGTGCAGGATAATGGCTACAGAAGCTACAGAGGGAGAGAAATTTGGGGTGATATTGCATTGTTAATCCCCCATTTCCAGGCTTCTGCATGCTTCCTGCAAGAAAGGATTTTTTTTTTTTTTTCTTTTTCCCAGCCCTTGGTGTATCAAGTGGGCACCTGGAATAATTTCTGCTGTAAGTGGGAAGATTGGGCACAGGAAGAGGTGGGATGTAACGAGATGGTCGTGCTTGTGGTGTGTTGGTCCTGTCTAGATGCCAGGTACCCACCAAAGCCGCTCTGTCACTCCCATTCTCAGCTGGACAGGGTGGAGAAAATACAACTTAAGGCTTATGGGGGGAGATAAGGGCAGGGTGAGATCATTCACCAGTTACTGTCAGGGGTAAAACAGACTTGACTTGGGGAAATTAAACTAATTTATCACCAATCAAATCAGAGTAGGATAATGAGAAATAGAAACTAAATTTTAAAATACTTTCCCCCCACCCCTCCTTTTTCCTGGGCTTAACTTCACACCCAAATTATTTACCTCTTCCCCCACAGGGAAAGGGGACTGCAGTCAGGGCTTCACATACTGTCTCTGGCTTCTTCCTCCTCAAAAAGAGGACTCCTTAAACTCTTCCCCTGCTCCAGTGTGGGGTCTGTCCCACAGGAGACAATCCTCCATGAACTGCTCCAGGGTGAGTCTTCCCCATGGGCTGCAGTTCTTAATGAATTGCTCCAGCATGGGTCCCTCTCATGGATCCACATGTCCTGCCAACAAATCTGTTCCCACAGAGGCTTCTCTCTCCATGGAGCCGCAGGTCCTGCGAGGCCTGTTCCAGCATGGACTTACAGCCTCCGTTGGGCATCCCCCTGCTTTGACATGGGCTCTGCATGGGCTGCAGGTGGATCTGTGCACCCCTGTGGATCTTCATGAGATGCAGAGGTACAGCTGCCTCACCATGGTCTGTACCATGGGCTGCAGGGGAGTCTCAGTTCCACTGCCTGGAGCATCTCCTCCCACTCCTTCACTGACCTTGGGGTCTACAGAACTGTTTCTCTCACATATTCTCATTCTTCTCTTTGGCAACAGTTGCTCTGGGTTTTTTTTCTGGATTTTTTTCGCACCCCTGTTTCTTAAGTATCTCTCTGGCTTTGTCTAGCAGTTGAGTTTTAAATCACAAAGTCTAATTCTGAAGCTTGTTTTATTTTGTTTCCCTGTGGTTGGGGGAGAATACCTGTAGTGTCCCACTCCGTGTTTGTTAGGTGATGTCTAAGCTGAGTTTGAGCCCCAGCCCATCCCACAATTGCACTCTGTGGCTGCAGGAATGTTATCTCCGAGGTCTGCACCTGCCCTGATAGWCTTGGCTGGAAGTGGGTCAGTAGGTTTAAAAGTTCTGGGAAGATATGTTGTGATCGTATCAGCGTCACACCATAAAAGAAACAGGCTTGAAGTCAAATTCAAGGCAACAACGAAAACTTGGAGAGGAACGGAGMGAAGAGGCAGCGGATCAGCAGATGCAGAAATCCCTCTGGGTCCTATCAAATGTTTTGCCAGTGTTAAATGCTGAGTAAAATATAGTGTCTGAGAGATCAGATCACTGGGTATTCCCTCCGGATGGGGAGATCCCGGGTTGAATATCTCTTTGGTGAATCATCTTCTGGAGCTGTCGGAGCAGAGATCTGGCATGGGGTTATCKCTGGGTCCAACTGCCTGCTGGAGGTGATGTTGCTTCCAGGCTATTTGGGCAATCCTGCTTGAAGAAGACACATAAATAGCATCATCCTGCTCTCTGCTACTAAAGCTCTGTTTCCTGAAAGCTTGGATTCAGCAACAGCAAATGAAACCCTTCTGGGATGGCCTGAGAGGGCGTTTACAGGGGAAGGGGCAAGCAGAGGAGTWTTGGCAGGAGCATGCTCTGCTGCTTTTGTCTCCAGCAGGGCTCGGGGAAGGACAGAGCATATAACTTCTTGAACAGAAGCATCTCAGGAACTTGCAAGACCAATTGAAGGGCTCTTCCAGCAGCATCTGGCAGTTTTGCTAAATCTTCTCTGTGAGCTGAGGTGGGTCACTGGCAGCCAAAACATGAGAGATCAATACAGGGGAAAGAAGCAATTGTTAAATGACCTTCAAGAAAGATGCTCAAGGGCCTGTGTGGCACAGGGAGTTATCAGACCAATGTGAGAAAAATCCTACAAGGAAAGCCTGTGAAACAGATAGTCCAGTTAGATTTTTTGCTTGGCTTTTTCCTTTAAAACTCTTACAAAGGGGGGGTTTGGATGTGAAAAGACTGTGAAGAACATGTGGGAGGGAGAGGACTGCGCAGCCTTGATGGTGCCATGGTGATGGGTTGTCTTGTCCAAGTCCAGTTTGGGGACATGCTGTGAGGAACGAAGGAGGAATCCCCTTGTTTTGGGGATCTGTGTGTCAGCTGTAGCTGATCTTGGGGACTGCTTGTCTTCATTATCCTTTTGGGATCATTTGAGATGATCCATGTGGACAGCATGAGAGTTACAGATACTCCRTTTGAAAACCTGTAGAGTTACTGGGAGAGGGTTTTGATTGTATCTTCTGCAATAAATCAGCACAGGCTGGGCCTCCCTACCCCCATGGGGGAGGTGTTTGAGGGACAATCCCAACCACCCTTTGCTTTACAGGTCCCTACTCATGTTTGCCCAGCCCTGAACCAGGACAGCTCCTCTTTAAACATCAGGAGCATTGTCTGAAGCACTCAGCAACGCTGGACTCGCCTGTGCTGGGCTGCTCTGCGACTTCACTGCTCCGAGYACAGACAGCAAGCTGTTCCTGCGCGTGGGCTACCGGCGCTGCCAGGAAAGCTATTCTCATTCAGGAGAGAGAAATGAGCTGTGCAAAAGGAAGGCACGTCTTGTATCGATAGGCATCGCCTGCCAGTTCAACCAGTAYGTGATGGTACTGCTGCATGGAGCTGGCTCGGGAGGTTTGATGGGGATGAGTTGGATGTAGRAGACCCTCTGGACTGTGCTGGTATGGATAAAGGATCCTCCTTAGTCCTGTGGTTAAATTGGTATGGCTGGCCCTGGTTGGGATTCTGCAGTGATTCCTTTCAACAGGGACAGAGTGACACACTATGATGTGACATGGTAGAGGACACAGCCCCTTGTRTGTCATGTGGGTGTTAAAAGCAATGTCCCACTGCCACTCCCAAGGCATTTTCACCCCTTCTGGCCCAGAAAGTAGCATAGAGATGCCTTGGGGTGCTTTTTGGCCTTCTGTCATCTCTTTAACATTTTTCCTTGGGTGRTGTTTGAAGCTTGCTGAGGATGCTGCCCTCATGCTGCACAAGAAGGGTTTTATTTCAGCCCTTTGCTTGTGTTTTTCAGGAGAAAACTGCTGGGAGTTTAAAAAGAAATGTCGACATAATCCTTCCTTTTGGAAAATTTCAGCTCCTGGTGGAGTTGTCTGTATGTTGAGGAGCGTCCTTGAAGGGTTGGGCACAGGGTGCCAGAGCCACTCCACGCTGTAGCCCGAGGGCCCTGATTTTGGGCAGTGCCGTGCTGGCAGGGCGCCGAGCAGGGAGGCTCCGTGGGTGCTGGTATCTCCTGCAGATCTGGGATCTGCTCAAGTGTGTCTGCCCCGACGCCAGCCCCTGCTTGGGTCTGCTCTGGGCTGCTCCCATGGTTTGTGTGTGTGTGTGCCTGCCTTGGGATCCCTGTTTCGGAGATGGGAGCTGCCTGTGGGATTGCTTTCACYCCCAGTTTGGCACGGGGGAGCAAGGCAAGGGGAGCCAGCTAGGGAAGCAGGGAGATTTCAAGCCATGCTGCTGGAGTGGGAGAGAAAAGCTCGACTTCTGTGTGTCTCATTACAYTACATTCCCCTCTTCTTTTCCCAAAAAATCTGCCAAAAGCAATGCAAAGAAGAGGGAGACACATCTCACCCTGCAAGCTCCCCATGACAGCCTTTGAGACCGAAGAGACCGCGATGCATCCGTGCCTTGTCAGGACACAACTGTCTCTTCCTCCCCTTTTTGGGGGGCTGTGGGGCTCCTCAGTCAGGGGCTGGCATCCCCCTGGCCATGGTGGAGGCCCCTGGCTTGTGATGGGCCCCATACCCTGCCGGATGTCAGGGAGCCAGACGGGCTGCCCCAGCCATCGCAGCTGAGCTCCTGCCCCGAACAATGGGGCCATTGAGGGGCTGGAGCCGGGGCTGAGGCCCGGCTGGCCCGGCTGTGGGCTGTGGACAGGGAGGACAGCTGAGCCCGCTTGTTCCACCCCAGCCGASTTACAGCCCAAAATAGGCACCTGGTGGCCATTCAGAGGTTGGGCCTCTTTGTCCAGAGGCCACGACTTGTTTGCATGTGGGGATTTTGTGGAGTATTTATGGCTTGCAGAGGGGGAAGGAAGGAGGGAGCCTGGCAGTTGTGTGACCTTATTTTTATTTGGTTTTTGGTGTTAAAAAGGTAGGACTGCTGGTATTTTTGTCCCCACCCCATATCTTCCCATAGATGCTTATGCTTCCTTGCAAGTGAGGCACCTCTCTCCTGGTGCAAGAGCAAGATGGACATGGCTGCCATGAKTGCTGGGCAATGGGGACAAGAGGCAGAGAGGAGAAAAGCCCCATGGTGAAGTTGTGGTGCTCCCAAAAGCCATTCACTGTGGTCAGTGAGAGGGATGAGATGTTGCCAACATCTGGTGAAGCCACCTCCCTGTCCCCATTGTATGTATTTGCCATCTCCACATGCCATTCTGGTTGCCAGTCCTGGGCTCCTCTGTGGCTGCCACCTCCTGCCTCATGGAGTGCATATGGGTGTCTGCAGACAGCGCTTCCCTGTCCTCCTTCACCAGACCCCCTCTGATCTGCTTTCGTGAYGCTGAAATGGATTCTGTCTGGCTCTGATAGACACCGAGCATCTGCTGTGCCCAGTGACTCCGAAAATCGCGCCTCTTTGTAGCCGTGCACGGATTTAAGGACTCGACGTGAGGTGTCTGAAGGGGTGGTTGTGGCTCGAGCCCACTTTGAGTTGTGCTGCTGAAAGCAGGGGTTATMTCTGTGCTGGGAAGGGTGTAAAATTAATGCAATGTTTGGATCAGCTCATTAACTAACTGTGCCGGTCCAAATCTTGCCCTTGGAGGCATGTGTGCTGCTGCCAGAGCCATCAACATAAAGCCTCTCCCCAGCACAGCCGGGGATAGGATTTGGCCTGTTTATATTCACGGTGCAAAAAGGACCGAAGGATTAATGACTGATTACTTCTCRGGCCAGCGGGAGCCCTGGGTACCCATCCAGTCTGCAGATAAAATGCAGGGCAGACCAAGACAAAGCTTTGCAACAGAATCCTCCCAATTACCTCACCGATCTCCCCGCACGCCGTAAAATGCACCGTCAGCTCTGCAGCCGGCTCTCAGCCCGGGGACCAAACACCTCCCGACACTGCTCCGAGCCGCTCTGCGAGGCTTCGGGGAGAAAAGCCTCACTCCCCCTCCGCCTCGCCCCTCTCCCTGACCTGGGTATCATTTGGAGGAGGTTTGGTGGAGCTTTGGTTGGTCCCTACCTGTCTGTGCATGTGTGAGCATCCTATCGGCCCCCCCAGCAGAGCCTGCGCGTTGGATGCAGTTTCTATGGTTACTGCAGCTCCCGGGCCCGGGAAGAGCAGTTGGATGCTGGAGCTGGCAGGACCGACGTCTCCCTCTGGATCAGCCAGAAACTTGACAGCGAGTGTGCAGGAGCGACAGAGAGGAGGAGAGAGGGAACACAGGGAAAAACCCTCTGCCTGCTGGGTACAGGGGTTGCCCCCAACAGGCTGTCCTCCGAACAGGCTTCCACGCAGAGAGGGGGAGGAAAAAAATAAAAGGGATGATGAGAAAATTGCAGTTCTGGTGCTCGCATGAAGGTGACATTTGTTGTAGCATCTCTAACCATCGATTCGGGAATCTAAACACATGGAAGTTTTAACTGCTGCCAGAGCCTGACTATTTTGCCCATATTTGTTTTTCTCCCAGCTCTTCTTCCCTCTTATTTGATTTTTTAGTGTTTTTTATCTTGATATTTTCCTCCCTACACACACAGGTTTCCTCCCTGTGTCTATATATTCCTCTCCCATAGGTCAGGGTAAAAGTTCAAGGCATGTTTAGCCCTTACCACATGTGCTGTTGATGGCATTTGGGAATAATTGGGAGTATTTTGGCAGCCTTGCTGCTGTGGCTACACTGGTGTCCTGCTGATGGGTGTGAGCACTGGCGTGCAAGGATGCAAACCTGGTTTTGTGTTTACATCTGCAATAAGGGACTCCCCCTGCCCCATCATTTCATCTACCCTGCCCCAAATACTCATGGTGCCCACTAAATTGGGTTCAACCTCCTAGACTGCACTTGCAAAGCCCTTTCGTTCTGGCTCAGCCACTTCACCTCCTCAGAACTGCTGTCAGACAGGGCAGTGCCTCCAAAATGCGTGTGCTGTAATAGGCATCTCCATCCCTGCTCTTATGGGCAGGGTGTGGGGACAGGAATGAAAATTATTAAGCCAAAGGCTTGGGCAATGAAGGGCTCTCGCCCTGACCTGCTTGGGAGGTAACTGGGAGCACAGGTCTCCCTGTGCTTCCCAGGTGAGGAAGGCTGCTCRCCCAGGGAGCTCTCGGTGAGCCCTGAGCCAGTCAGACTGGCTCTCCCGTCTCCCCAGGGCAGCTCTGAGCACTGCAKCTCTGTCAGGCAAGGGGTTGCAATGGGTTATGGCTGTCCCTGACTCAGAGAAGAGAGGGTAGCAGGCAGAGGAAGGRTTTGCAGAGTTCTGGCTGTTTCCAAGTCTGGCAAACTGAAAAAAAAATCTCCCTGTAGTGCCAGGAAACTGCTCCCTGCCTTGTGCACCAGGGTGTCTCTCGGGTGAAGAAAGGAGGGAACATGAGCTGAGTGCATCTTCTGGATTTGCACTGGGGCCTCCTGCTGTCCCAGAAAAACATTCTGACCCCACCCACCCTGTGAGTGGGGCCAGTGGCTCCTCAGACTGCCGGGTRGCAAGTCTCCTCCTCATGGAGGGCCAGCCCAGCTTCTTGGAGAGGGGAGAGGCAGCAGTGCCTGGGGAGATGTTACATGACTTCTCCTGAGCTGTGGCCTAATTTTAAKGGAGCCACTGCCCTCAAAACCGTCTGGCCTTTCCCCTCATCTGCCCCATGCACTCACATCACCACTGACATTCCTGACCTATGCTGGGGCTCCTTGCTGGACTGAATTCACACCTGATTCACCCAGAATATTCTGGAATGATTGACTGGGCAGATTCCTAGGTCTCAGGCAATGTTGGGGATGCTTCTACCGTGGAGTGGTTGCAGTTGGAAAAGCTCAAAGGTTCCTTCCTCCCTTCTCTGCACATGGGTGAGCACCAATACCAAATATCCTGAGCCTTTCAGTCTGAGGCTGTGCAAAGCCTGGGCTGGATGCAGAAGGGTGAGCTCCAACTTGGGTGTTCCCATAGAGGAAACACCATGGATGTTCCCAAGGGGATGTCACAGTGTCTGCAGCAGCACTGGATGCTTTGCTGGTGTAGSACCTACCCATGCTCTGCCTTGCTTCTCTTGGGTTCTTTGGGACATGGTGAAGCAGAGCAAGAAGCAGCAATTTAACCCAGACCATGTAGCTCAGGCTCGCTGTCCTGGCTTTGCTGGATGGACTCTGCAGCCCCAGCAGCCAGCACATTCCTGCCAGCAATTCCCTGGCTGCTGCCACCACCGGAGATGTCGGTGGGAGGCAGAGATCAGGGTRTCTGCAGCCCCCAGCTCCCTGAATCACCTGCTCTCCCTTTGGTTGCTGGAACTTGCAGCTGCTTAAGCTGTGTTTACCCTTCCCCAATCCCTTTTCTCCCTTTTCCCCAGGCAGACTGAAGCCAGACAAGAAAGGGCAGATGCGTCTCCCCCTCGACAAGTTGCTGCAGGTGAGCCGGGAGCTGTTGGCACGCACACCTGAGCCACCTGGCCCTCCTGCCGTGTTAACCATTTTGTGCAGGCAGGCAGGCAGGCAGGCAGGAGCAGTGCTGCAGCAGGGCTGGGCAGCTCGCCAGGGAATGCGTGGGAGCAGGGGCTGGGGGATGCTTCGGGGAGAGGGAACGGCCCCAGCAAGGATCCTCTTCCTGCGGCTGCAGGCGTCAAATCCAGCCACTCCCAGTCTGGGTYGGTGGCTCACGGCGGCCTTTGGAAATGGAACATCAGGCCCGTAGTTTTTGTATTTTCCCTCCTCCTGCCTTGCTCCTTGCAGAAGGGAGCCCCTGGAGAGCCAGGTCCATGTGGGAGCAGAGGATAGAAGGTGGAGCTGAGCAGTGAGCAGTGTTTTGCACCACTGGAGCTRGGTGAGATGGGCAAGGTCCACTCGTGGTCCAGCATGTTGAATGGCTCGTGTCTCCCACATTGGTCCTGGTAAGAGGTGTGTCCTCACTTGACATCCAAACTGGACTCCCTGGAGGGAATTCCCTGAATGGGCTCACACCTGCARTGCTCTCCATGTGCTTTCCTTGGGTTTCAGTGCACCGGCCTGGGTGGCAGTGGGAACAATCTCTTGGAACTGGGTGTGGGTATCCATCTTCAGGAGAGCTGCCTAGAAAGTAGCCTGGTTTTCTGAAAGAACAAAAGCTTTACTGAAAGTGAGATTGTCCCTCCAATCTACTTTCCTTGTCATGAAGGAGCCGTGGTGACTTCTGTTGAAGGAAATGAAACCCAGTTTTAGTTCCATGTTCTGYGAAATGTTTGAAATACAATGGAGAATGTCTCTGTATTGGTTTTGAGCCCAGGCAAAGGGCAAAAGTTCTTGATTGATTTATATTTTAAACCTCTCTTGCCCCTCTTGTCTGCCTGAAGTTCCAAASCTCAAAGTGCCCAGCTCCAAGGGAGTATTTTGTGCATGGGCTCATTTGGGTTAAATTCAAGGCTGTTTTTATCTGCTTCAGGCAAATGTCATTGGGATCCTTTTGGTGTCACTTTGCAGCTCCCGAGTAGGTTCCTAGAGAAACGGTAGGAAGCTGAACATGTACATACATTTCTGAAGCACTCGGGTATTTCCAAGTGATGCAACCTCAGATTCCTTCCCCACCTCCCCCTGTTCCCCTCTGCTTCAAAGTCCTTTTTTAGCCTCAAAGATCGGTTTTAGGGTTTGTCTTTTTTTTACTGTTTCAGACTTCTTGAGGCAGAGCCTTTCCTGGGGGCAGGAGGTGGGCAGCCCAGAGCAAGGATGGTACAGGCAGGGTGTCTGGGGAGATGCTGACCCTTTGGTGAAACYTTGTTCCTGCCTGCTGGTCCTTCTGTGACTCTGGACTGACTATGAGATCCTCCCATGGCCAGGACATATCACCAGGAGAGAAATAACATCAGCTATTTGCATGCAAGCTAAACCCGTGGGTCAGGCTGAGGAACATGCTGTTTTGTGTGCAAGACCTGCTGTCTTTCCATCAGRAGAACCAATCTGTGTGTTCAAACAACAATTTAAATAATTTGCTGTTTAGGTGATCCATAAAACCATGTATTTTGGCCATTGGTGACCATTGCTTTCTGGAAGATTTCAGGTTTTTAACAGGCAAAAACTTCTAATTGTGTGTGTCTATGTGACATTGCTAGGTGATTTTTATCAGCCTGGTGTGGGAATGCTCTGGTGTGGGCTTTTCTTGCTGAGGTTTTCACACAGGCTGTTCTCCCCAAAACCTGCCCTGTCACTGGACGTGTGCCAATGAACCAGCCCAGGGAGGGACTGTTCCAGTTTCACTCATCCTCCAGACCTGTAACCAGCTGGCAGCAGTGTCAAACATGACTTGTCCCTGTAGACATAGTCATGCTCGACATCACTGTAATTAATCCGATTCCTCGAGGTCGTGGTTCKAACATAACCTAATTGTTTTGGGGAGGCTACACCCTCTGGGTCACGCGGTGTCTCCTCTCAGGTGTAGGTGCTGTGTGAAACTGGGAAGCAGCTGAGCTCAGAGGGGGCTCCCAACCCTGAGTTCTCCCCCCAGTTCTGGGGACTCCAAGTAAAGGGTTGGGAACTGCAGTGGAGCCACAGTTTCATGTGAAGACCTGCCTTTCTGCTGCCCACCTGCCTATGTGTCTCCCTGGGAAAGGAAAATGGAGTGAAAACTTGTTTGCTGCTGGGAAAAGAGGCAAGCAGGAAGTCTGTGTTCTCTGCTGCTATGTGGTACTGGAATGGTGAGCTCAGAGAGGGGAAGGAGAGATGTTTTCCCATCTACAAAAATCTTAAAAGGAAAAAAAAAAA
>NW_026623462.1:1043684-1087880 GCF_030028575.1 Malurus melanocephalus
CTGCCCTCAGACTACATAGGACAAATCCTTCTGAAATAACCTCTCAGAAAATTCTAGCAGGGCTCAAGCTTTCCAAACCCTCTTCTGGAATAAACAGTGATGGTATCCCTATCCCTATCCCTCCCAGGCTAAAGGGAGCCTGCTCTCTCCCCCTCAACGCTCCATGGAGAGCTGACATGGTTTGTTTGCTCTGAAGGCTCCATCCTCCCCAGGACAGACCTCGGTGGACATTTCCTGGGTTTTTGCTGTTCCCCATGAAAGTTCTTGTTTTCATCGTGCTGTAACAAACATTTGGGGTTGCGTTCCCACCATCTCTGCCCTGTGAGGGGATAAACGTGGCAGAAGAGACAGAGAGCTCCAGTGCCTTGGCTCTCTRTTTCCTCTGCTCGGGTTTTATTTCCTGAGCAGTTACAGTTCATTACGTGGGCAATACCCTACGCTTTGAGCCTTTGCACTGATTTTGTACACAAAGGRTAGGGCCCCAATCTCACAGTTTGTCCTGCTGTCACACTCCTAAAMCCCCCAGGGGTTTGAGGAGTTTGGGCTCCCTATTTGCAGGGAACAAGAGTCCCGGTGGTGAGGCTGGGATGTGAAACAAGCCGAGCGTTTTGTTTTGTAGCTCCGTACATGGCAGCGTGGCTAAACGCGGAGGCAGATTTCAAGGCACGGTCGTTTAACTACACTGGGAACGTCTGATTCCAGGCATGCTTATTTCACAGATTTTAGTTGCACATTTCCTGGGCAACAGTTTTGCAAATGTAATTGTGCAGGTAGGCTTTGTGCAGCTGGGCGAGCACTCGCTAGCGAAGGAACACGAAAGCCTCTTCCCCCTGTGCCTTGTGGGTTTGGTGTTGTTTTGTTTTCCTTCTTCAGATGAAGAGTTGGAAAACATCTGAGACCAATACTGGGTTAGAGTGGGAGGAAGGGAAGATTTTAAAGTCCTGGTCAAGATAATGGGAGCAGTTTCCTTTATGGATTATGAATTTGCTTTCATAGCTTGGCTCTAGTTTGTTTGCAGGGAACATGGTTTGGCTCCAACTGTCTTCAGCAAAGCTGGACCAAAGTGGCCCCAGTGCAAGACAGACTCAGAATTTGGCTTCATCTTTTAAGAGGCCCGTTCTGTTGCTTGTTAGTGGGTCAAATTTTGGAGCTCTGACTCAGCCTGAACTTTCAGTGGCTTTTGCACCTGGAGATTTAAATATCTGTCTGCAGGGGAGGTGAACACCAAACGGCATCGAAGCTGCAGCTCCTTAAGACGTTACCTCCCCCTTCGTCCCCTCTAGCTGTTTATTATTTCCCTCCTGCTGCTGCTTACCACCTCCACGGAGYGTCAGAAGAATGGGACATGAATGCTCCCACCTCAGCCGCTCCAGCACAAAATCTGGCAGCGGCTTCCTTCCAGCTGCTGGGGAAAGGGGGTTTAGGCAGAGCTGCCAGCCTTTGCCCAGGAGCCTCGGAGGAGAGTGCGAGAGCTGTTCCAGCGGCGCTGCGCCGGCAGCGGGAGCCTCCGGCACAAGGGAGCAGATGAACTCGCTGCCGGGGGTGGCAGCGGTGTGATAACATCTGGAGCCACCCGAGGAGAGCACATCTCCCGCTGCCGTAAGTGCAGGGCTGGGACCTTTCGCTGTTGAGCTGCCTCAGCTCCCACTGAGTCCAGCAGGAGTTCGGGGTGCTCAGCCCCTCGCAGGAGCGGGGTCGTGCGAGCCGCTGGAATTGGGTTTGATAGGAGCCACACCTGAGGCAGCGCGCTGGGACTGCTGCCTGCCGGGCTGGGCGAGTCCCTTTGGGATGGCTCTTGCCAAGTTCGCAGGTACAGCCTATTCCAATGCGGCAGGCAGTCCACTGGAGCCAGCTGTTGAGCYGCAAAGCTCTTCCTGGGATGAGGAGTGGCCAAAGAGCAGCAAATAACCTTTAAAAGAGAGTTGCTGTAGCAGCCGGAGGGTCCCAGGGGAGCTGGAGCCTCCCCCCATCTCCCTTTGCTGGCTGGCGGGGGCTGTGAGCGCATCACCCCCATCACTCCGTGCAGGGACACAGCCCCATCGCCTTGCCGCAGCCAGGGAGGCATCGCTGCTCTGCCAGCTCCCTCTTCCCTCCCTTTCATCTCTCTTTCCTCCTCCCGTGGCCCCCCGAGTCCCCCCTACAGCCTCAATCCGACTTGAAAATCTCAAGGCAAATCCTGCTAAATAGGGAGATTTCGCCCGGCTGCGTCCCTGCCCTGCCTGCTCTCTCGCTCCCTTTGCCGTTTCTGGCCTGCTGGGTTTTGTGTTTCAGTTGTTATAAATAAAGCTCCAGGCACTGATTTGGGTATACAATGACACCTTGTGTTATTAGACAGCACAGGACAGACTTTGCAAGGGGAGCCTGCTCGCCCGCCCTCTCTCCCTCCCTCYCTCTCTCTCCTCCGYTGCCTGCGCTCTGCGGGCAGGCTCGGGGGTGGCTGGCAGCAGGTGCTTCTGCCTCCCTGCTGCTGCCTAAAAWCACCGCACCCAGACAGAAACCCCACCCCAAGGGGCTCGACCCCTGCTCGGACTGGGCTGGATTTAAACAGAGGTGGCGGTGGGAATGTTTACACCTAAAGAAGGGAGGCAGAGGGTGATGGGAAAAGTCTGGACTCTCCCTGTTTTGTGCAAAAAGTGGGTGGGAAGTGTTTGCAGGGGTGTCACCCATCACCTCAGCCCTGCTGGGAGTGACCTCAGCTTACCCCCAGTTGCCCAATGCTGTGGTGCTGGGCAGGATTTCAYCCTGCAGCTGTGTCACCTGGATCCTTCCCTGCCTGGTGTGCTCCTGGGAGAGGTGGGATCTGAGCATCCTTTCCCTCACATTGCCACACTGTGCCCTCAGCTCCATGGGAGGGTTTTGTCTGGTGAAAGACAGCTCATACCAGCCACCCTCTGGTCCTTTTTTTTTCCCCTGGGGATGAGCACTGGCTGGACTGGGGGAAACTGAGGCAGATGTTGAGTGCCTGTTTTTGGCTCTTGGTATTTCCTCTCTCACTTCAACACCGAAATTTGGGGACAGAACCCTGGGGCAGCTTTTTTGAGTTATCCTCTGTGTTTCACTGGTCATCTCTTTGCAGGGGATGGGAGGCAGCCTCTAGAATCCAAGTTGTGGAGAATTTGAAGCAGCAATTTAAAGGCAGRGAAATAAAAGTCCAGCCTGCAAAGGGAACATAGCCTGTCACGGAGAATGAGTTGACTTATTCAGATTATTTTAATTCCTTCAAAGATTTTTGGAAGTGGAGTTTTTGGGCACTTTGCTAAGTGGTTCTGATTATTACAATTTTACTATTTAAARCATTTTTTGAATAGTGTTTGAGAAGTCAGTGAAAATATCAAAATTCCCCCTTGGAAATTGTTTCTATGCTTTTTGGTATTAATTGCTTGGGTTTTTTTTTTTTTTCTCCCCTTCTTTCCTGTCACCTGTGGATTTGGGCTGTGAGRATGGGGTACCCCAAAACCTCTTTTGAGCTGAATGAAGGGTGCTTTGCACTTGCTGGTCATGTCACCATGGCCAGAAAAGCAGGCTGTGGTTGCTGTTTGCAAATGGTCTGTCCGAATTTCTCCTGAGGAGCAATACACTGTGGAATTGGTGCCTGGATAACTGCTGGTCTCTCCTCTCCCCCTCCTTCCCCACCTCTCATGAAAGGAAGAACACGTAGCACACGGGGCTTTGTTTTTCTGGTTTTGTGTTCACACGGATTGTGGAGATGTGACTTGAGAGGAAGGTACWAAGTACCCTCTTTTCATGGTTTGTGATGCCCACGTTACTTTATAAGGTAAATAACCCAAACTARCCAATAAAATTCCAACACTGTGCATTAATAGTGTAATGGAGATATTTAACGTATGCAGTAAAGCTGCTATTCCAGAGCCCTAGGCCTGCTTTAGTAGCTATAACAGGAGTGAATAAGATCTTTTCCTGCTTTTATTTATACACATATAATATCAAATATTACTGAGTTGTTGCTTGTTAATGTTAGCCAAAGGGGTTAAGAGAAATAAAAAGGGATTTTGCAACCATATCAGGGGAGAAAGAGCAAAAGTAGGCCCATTAATAAATGAGGGAGCTGAATCCAGCAATGATATTGAAGTGACTAAGTTACTGAGCTGCTTTTAAAATCAGTCTCTGGTAAAATCAGTGGAGACAATTAGGAGACCTTGTCAGATACAATCATGGGCTCCCAAATAGAAGAGCAGCCCATGAGGAAATRGAGAGGCCATGAGGAATAGGGGAATAAAGCCAGCGACTGCTGAAGTCAGAGCAAAGGCTCACGTTGAGTCCATGTAGCTGTCACTGGGATGTTGTGCTGGCAGGTCAGAGATGTCCCCATTGCAGGATGGGAACTTGTGTCTCACCTGGGACACAGGAGAAATGTGGGATGGGGTGGGAAAGCCTGGGGCAAGGGGGATGGAGGTGGAAAAATAGGCTGAGCTGGGCAATTTCTATCTGTCCACACAGTAGGAAGGGCAGGGCTGGCATGAGAAGGACTGTTTAACACTCCCAGCAAGTTAAAAAGTTGCTTCTGAAGTTAAAAATTTGCTCCTGTGTTGTCTGAGCTGTCAGAAGTGGCAAGGAAGCAAGGCATGGCACATGGGAGTGTTTATTGAGGGTCTGAGCAGCTCAAGGGAACYYAATGGRSACAATATTCCAGTTCTGCCCAMTGCCTCTGGGCATCTCACTGCAGAWACACAGCCRTGGAGTGAAAGTTGTGGTGAGTTCCTGTAAATGAAAGGTGTAGGTGAGGGCTGAATGGTGGGAGCACCCAATACCCATTCAAGGGTSACATCCTCCATTGTGGAATCTTTCTCAGGATGGTCCATGTGTCTGTTTAGATCCCTCTCCCACATCATGGTGAATGTTTTTATTAGATGCAGAAAGACAGTGAGGTAAAAGAGGAAAGAACTACAGAGAAAGCCTGAGAAGATTTGCTGTAAGAGGGMAGAAATAACCATGCCAYAAGGAAAATGCCAAGTGGATGTAACTGCWACAGAAATCCAGAGGAGCTTCTTGCAGAACATCTGAAGAACAGGAAGACTTGGAATAAATGTCACCACAGGATGGGAGGGCACTGGTCTAAATGGTGTTGGGGACCAAAATCTTAAGCTKTCTGTGGTCACAGAAAGGCTAAAACCTTCTGTTGTGTGCATCCTGTATAAGGGCAAGATCTGCCTTTTGATATTTTTGGGGCAACAGATGCTGAGGCCACGTGTCAGACAGCCCTGGAGACGCTACCCTGGTTCYTTCTCTCTTGCTTGTGCTCACAGCACTTTTCCAGTGCTCAAGTCTGGGCACTACAATGACAGTGGAGTGTAAACCCACTGGGAAGGGATTTGGAGTAAAAGCACTGCAGTGACATGGAGCCTGATGGATAAGTGAAGGAGGAAAGGTTATGGAAGTTAAAGCCTTGGATTCTGCTGGTTCCTTTGCAAGGGTGTCCAGGATGCAAGACACCAACAGCAGCCCTGGGTGCAGTCCTTGGTGAAATGATGTGTGGCAGAGACTGTTGCTGTTGTCTAGAAAAGAAGGGTGAAAATGCAAAGAAAAGGATTTGGAGGTACTCAGCCTTTAGCATTTCAAGGGAAGATGGGAGCAGTAAGACTGTATCACACAAAGGAAAATGGAGACTGAATAATAGTTAAAAATCCCAGCAAATGAACCAGCAGTAAGAGAGCGACCCTCCAACGACAGGCTGGCAGTGCTAGGTTTGAGTTGTTTTAAATACAACTATGAGGGGATCACAGATGTAAAGGTGTTTTGCAGGAATATGGTAAAGGGGTAGGTTTTCTCCAGCCTTTTTTCCTTGGCTCGCCCTGAATTCCTTTGGCTAAACTTGTTGTTTTTAGAGAATTGGTTCTTGCGGAGCTCAGCCAGGGCTTGCAGCTGTGCAGAGGGTGGGAAAGCTCCCTTGGAGCTCCCCAAYTCCTCCTCGATGGGAGGCAGGTTGGCTGGTTGGTTTATTTGTTTATTTTGGTGCAAAAGGATAGGATTTTGGGAAATGAGTTTGATTCCTAGTTTGTGGGCTGTTAAGTGAGTAGCAAAATCTCTTTTCTTGGGCTATTGTTCTGCAACAGGGAGAAGGACCTTCCCCTCCACACTCCTTACTTTRTCATCCCTTCACCTGCTGGGRTAGCTCCTGATCCCCTGGTCSTGTATTAGTTTGACCTTCAGGTTAKGAGCTGTAGGAGGGGAAAACTRGGACARTGTAGCYCAGATATCYCTAAAATCCYTCTTCTTRCTAACTGCCCAAAACCACCTGTTGGAARTGTTTGAAGAATGCTGGGGAAGTGACTTCCCAGTTTTGTGTGCTTTATTTGCTACAAAACTTGAAGGAGGGGAGCTGCTGAGGTTTGAAGAGATTCCCTTGGAAATGTAAAACCACGTAGGGATAATTTCTTTATTGTTATTTTTTAAGGACTTTGGGACTAGGAGGATACTTGGAAGAATAACAACACAGGCAATCCATTCTCTGCTGGTAGGAGACACAATTCTGATTCTCATGTGGCTGAGGTAACCAATGCAGGGATGAGCACTGGAGAAGTGTCCACAGTGTTGGGGAGATGCATCAGCTCCAGTTCTGCTGGCTTTTACTCGATTCTCATACAGGTTGGCCCTTCCTTCTGCTTAAACCCATCCYTGCTCCTCTTTCCTCTCTCACTTCAGCTATTTAGTCTAGAAAAATTCCTAATACATTTTTAATGTGGCTTCCCTGCATGCAGGTTTTCTTTCTCTCTTCTGTGCAGACACTTTTCACCCCCTTAATGTCCCCGAGCTGCACCCTGTGGCCCACAGTCGAGCCTGGCCATGGTGGGTGTGCCCTGTGTGCTGGAGTGCCAACTGCCAGTGCTTTCCTCATGTCACTTCTGAGAATCAGTGCCTKTTTTTCCCCTTCACATGACTAAAGTTTGTGCGAATCTGTTCTGGTTTAAATCTATAATGTGCATTTGGGAGAGAGAGAGTGGGAGAGAGGCATGCAGACCTCGCCCTGAAAGTCGAATCCATCCCCATTCCCAGACTCCTTCCAAAAGGAAAGGCAAAGAAGAACCACCTGATACCCTTTTCTTCCAAGTTTCATGATTTACAATCTGCTTTTTGTGCTGCTCTTTGGTGGGGGGCTGCCCCATAGAGTTAAAATTCTGGAGGAATCCAATTTCTAATGGTTTGCATACCTGGCCTCCTCCCTGAAGCCACTGGAGCAGCTCATGAAGGAGAAAACCATGTTGGCCTCAGTGGCATCAGACACATTTAGTCTCATTTTTGCCCATTTTAGGGGTTGGAAATGTTAACTGAGCTTTGTTTTTGTGTGGGTGACCTGCCTCCCCAGTGCCTGCCCTCCTGGCATTGCCTCCTCTTTCTGGGTGGCTCTGAGGAGGGGGCTAACAGGGGAAGCCACTGGCCTCTGTGAGATGATAAATCCTRCACTTGCAGAGCCACTGGCGCAAATTTTGCCCGATTTGACCCCTTTTCTCTCGGTTGGATATGTGTGACCCGGAGATGTTCCCAAGAAAAACTGTCCAGCTCCCCTACAAAAAGAGTGCGTCACTCTTTACATCTCACTTCAGTTTCCTATTCAAACACCCCTTGCTGCTGGAGGTGACAAATTCCCTGGGTGACCCCAAAGGAGGTGGCTGCCCACTGTCACCGTRGTGGGGACCCGTGCAGGACACCCAGCAGGATCCCACAGCCTGCCCAGCCTGCAGCCCTGTGCTGCTCCCTGCTCCAGCCCGGCTGAGCCGGGAGCTGGCTGGTGAGCCAGGGAAAAAAGAGGCTGCAGCAAAAGATGGAACAAACAGAATTTTTTTTTGCATCTAGAGGGGGAAGCACAGAGCTAAAAATAAAACGGGAAGATCAGTATCTGTCAGGCTGACGGCGGATTGGCTCTGTGGAAATGCATGTAATTACCAGGCTGTAGGTAGACATTTGCATGGAGCGAATAGCAAGCTACTGAGACAAGGTTACGCTTTAACCTTTAAGTCCTGAATCTGCTGGAAAACTAAGACAGAACTGCAGGAAATTAACTTAAATTAATAGAGTTGCTGTGACTGAGCCACATGTTACTTCGGTGTGTGTCACTTCACGGCACAGAGTGCCTTGCTGCCCCTGTGCCCTGGCTCCGGGAGGAGGGAGATGCTTTGGAAGCAAGTTTGGCATACGTGGATTTCCTCCCTCGCTTGAGAATTTAACTTGACTAGGGAGAGGAGCTGTGGCTTTCTGTGGTCTCCTTTCTTGGCATCCTTTGGGTTGCCAGTCTCCACAGGGTTTGAAGGATTTTGGGCTAAGGGACCCCCATCCKGGGGGATGCTGTGAGGTTCGGCTGTGGGTGTGAGCGAAATCCAGGTGTGYTGCTCCATGGAGGGCCGGGGAGGGGATGTGACTGGGGGGATGGATGTTTTGTTGAGTGTTTAGAGCTTAAGCTCTGCATGCAGAACTCTGCAGGCAATATTCAGTGCTGAAATTGTACAGATTACAGCAAAGATGGTTCCTTTGTGCATCAAAACTGCTCTGCTGAAAAACACACAGAGGAGCGAAACCATGCCAAAACAAAACTGTGCACTCCCACTCYGGGCTCCTGTCGGTGTTCCTGATGCTCTTGGCTCATATGGTGCCTGCTTCCCCCTCTCACTGTTGCCCATCAGCCACAGGTCAGGCACTGTGTGATGAGAAGAGAGGGACTCCCCACCAGGAGGGGAGATGGAGATGCCACGGGCATATTTCTCACTCCTTGTTGGCACAACCACTAGAGCTGCTGCTGCTGTGAGRTGCAGGTACGAGCAGCTGAGTCCAGCTGAGGATGGAGGGCAAGCAGGCTGAAAAACATGAGGCTTTGAAGCCTGTGGTGGCACTTTGCTTTCTGTTGTCACCATGCTGCCTTGAACTGTGGGTATGGTTTGGAGAATCCCAATTTTTCCAGCCATGTTGGCCAGGCAATGCTTGTTCCCAAAATTACTGCCTTCTTCCCTCCAGCTTGGGGACWGTGTTGTCCACTGTGTTGAAGCCATTGCTTGGCTCAAGCTGGATGTGCTTCTGTGCAGCAGAAGCTGAAAGCAGAAACAGAGTGGTGGGACCAGCTGGTGCAGAGCACGACCACTCACCTCCCCAAAGGGCTGGGCCACCGGGAGCTCAAGCTGCTCCAYTGGCTCCCCATCAGCTTCTGAATCCAATTTAAGGCTCTGGCCCTAATCTTCAAAGCAACTAATGGAGGAAGTGCCAATGGCATCAAAGGCTGAATTTTGTTCTGTCAGCAGCACAGAGACTCCTCTGAGGCAGTCCAGASCATGAAGGCTGGGATGAAACTTAGGAGAGCAATCGCAGATGGCTGGGTTGTGGCAAAGGTGGGCAATGGTCATGGCTTCTGACCCAGATTCTGGGATTTTGAAGTTGGTTCTTTGTGTGACATCGGACCCAGGTTCAGGTGCCTGAACACCACGAAATCCTCAAACCTGGTGCTTTGAGGAGTTTATGTGGAGGGAAGCTGGGGCTTTGTTTCTCTGCCTCTAGTGACCCATCTGCAAAAGACAGATAAGTGCTGCCTCATTTCTTGGGGCAGTCAGAGGGCAAGCACCTTGGAGACTGCAAGACCTGAGAATTGGTGACATCCTGGGATGTACTTTGGGCATGAGAGGGAGTAGAGTCTGGACAAATCTACAGTGTGCTTATCATTAGTGAATAACTCATCCTCTTTTTCTCTTTCATCAAATGAAATGACCTTCATACCCCAGCTGGGCATTAGACCCAGCAGGTATCTGGCCCCCAAAGGCAGCACTGCTGGAGACTGCACAAAGCCTGGAGAATGCTGTAACATCAGATGTGGAAGGCACTTGCATGCTCCAGYCATGACCTGGGATGAAGCCCACAGTCTTCCTGCCTGGCTGTTGGGAGAGGGAGGATCAAATTGTGGTGATCAAGGTGCAAGGCTTGGCTCTCCGTGTGTTGAGACCATTTCTTGTTGATAAAAAAAAAAAGAATTAAAATAGTCATACATTAGCTCAAGGGATGATTTGCTTTATGACTTGTTCACGAGAGTGTGGTATAAAAGGGATATGAGGTTCATTGTGCTTAGTTCTGAAATTCAACTGTCTCCTGCATCCCTGGATCTGTGTTTGAGGAGTAGGGATTGAGGCAGCTTCACACACAGCTGATATTATTGTCCTGGAGTCAGATCTTGGAAAACTTTCCCTTCCCAAAGAGAACCAACCTCTTTGGAAATYTTGCTTTGATGTTTCCTTCCCCACCTTTTCGGAAATCCCCTTCCTGGGTGCCTTTCTGTTTGAACTCACTGCTTTTTTCCAGCCCTTCAGCCAGCAGTGTTTTTAACTCTGGGGTGCAGCCTAGGAAAAAGAACTGGAACACCCTGTTTTAACTACAGGCTTATCCTGCCTGCGAGGTAGACAGACCTTGAAGAAAGCCAGTTGTGCCCAAAATTCAGGCTGTTGTTTTTCCAGCTCTGCCAGTTGGCCTGATAAAAGCTATGGCCTCTCCTTCCTCCCTCTCCCTGATGCCTTCGATCCATGYTCTTCTTTTTTTTGGATGTTGGTTCCTCATCAGTAAGCAGCAAGCAAGAGCTCTTCCCTCRTTACAGCAGCACAAGGCAGAATTTAAGGCAGTTGGATCTTTTGCAGGAAGGGAAGTCTGAAACTGTTGTTGGAGAGGGAGGTGATGACAGTGGGGATGACCACCAGCCTTCCAGCAGGCCTTTGTTGAGCGTGAGGAGAGGTTTGTCCCTGTCACTTGTCCCTCTGTCATTACAGGCTGCTTGTTCCCACGGGCTTTACMATCATTTTGTCACCTCCTTCCCGGGTTCCTGCTCTTGTCGATTGTTTGTGAAATCCTGAGGGAATTGAATTGTCCTTGGGGCCCCAGCCACACGACAGTGCCCCRGGGTGTGGGGGGACAGTGGAGGAGGCTCCTGCTCTGCTCTGCCTGKGGCTGCTCACACACACAGAGAGATGCACTGCTCTTGATGCAGCTCTGGAAATGCAGCCATTCACAGTGTGCTGAATTTCAGCTGAATTCAACATTGTAAACTTGATTTGGGCAAGCCCTCTGGTCTGCTGTGCCCATATCTATCTGAACTAACTTTAAATTAGTCTTTGTAGCAGGGTATAAAGAACTGGATGAGACCAGGTCTGCCAAGCTCTGTCGTTCTTGGAGGGAGTACATCTCTACCCATGGCTACCCATCATTAGATGTACCCAATCATTAGCTCAAGCTAGTTACCAGGATCAAATAGTGCTTTAAACCCATGCCTTGACTAGCCTAGGAAAGCTGGAGTGCTGTGGAAGGGCAGCTGACTTGGTCTGAAGCACCAAGTGCTTGGTCCAGTCTCGTGTTGGGCSTCCTTGTGACTTTGACGCAACGACGCATTTTTGTTTTTGTGGAAATGAACCAAAAGAATGAGGGGAAGTGCTCACAAACTCATTTTTAATGAAGATCCTGACGTGCAGACTGATCCTTTGTCCAGATACGAATGTATTTATGCCAGTGGCACCTTGCCATTCATACAGCGACTTACACACTTTGTAACGTGATAGCAGTGTATACAAGTGAGGCTTGGAGTACAAAAGACTGAGAGATCAGGGTTTGGCCTTTCCTTCCCCTGTTCTTCGTGGGGGTTACACTGGCTGATACCAGCTGGGGAGAGGGTGCCTTTGCTTTTCCTTAACTTGGTTTAGAGGAGCACTAAGTTCCAATATTTGGTGTTGGTTGTACATCTGTGGTACCATTGCGTTAGGATTCCTGGTGTGATGAAACCCTGAGCTTCAGTGCAGTTGAGATGCTGGAAAGAGGGTGAAAATCCCAGCTTTCATCTTTTGTCACAAGTAGTATCTGAAGGAATTTGTACTATTTTTACTGTTTGTTTTTGTTTCTCCCCTCCCCTTTTAACTATGCACCTTAGCATTTTCTGTGGGCCCTGTCACTGGGATCGCTCCATTTGGACTTTGAAACAGATGACTCAGCGTCAGGGTTGTTTAGAATAGTTTTAAGTTATTTTTGCTATCCAGCCCCATTTTCTATCATCATGCTGCAATTACTGAAGTTCCAGCTCTGCAGGGGAACACTTGCTTCTTTTAAACAAATGGTTTCCTTTGGAATTAAAAAACTTMGTTTATGGAAACATTTCTGTGTGCCTTTGATTATTAATCTATCGTGAAGGGTCTAATTCCATTTTATTAAAAATATGAAACCTTAATTTTAGCAAACCTAAATTTGGAAGCAACTTTTGAACCAAGGCAGTTCCTTTAGCATGGACTTTGGTGTTTGTATGTGTGTGTGTTTGCTTCTTTTAAAATCTGCCTTCCGCTGGTGCTGTGATATGTGGTTAATCCTGTYGGGCCTGATCTGATGGGGCTGGTGCTGGAGGGAGCCGAGCAAGGCTGAGTATCGGTGTGGGAGATCTGATCTCTGCTGGGAGGGCAGCCTGGACTGGGGCTGGCTGACAGCCCCTGCCCCTGAGCCTCTGCTCTCTCTGCTTGCCAAAGCCGCAGGCTCAGCCCTGGGTTTCACAGATCCTACCTGTGCTTTGTCTGTTTTTTCCACTTAATCCAAAAAAATGAAAAAAGAAACCAAMAAAAAAAAAAAAAAGTGTTTGCTGTTGTGTTGGATCCATAAATGGGATTTTTAAGCTGTTGCAACTGTCTGGAGACTGCTCARCCRAGCTGATTTCCAAGTGGGGTGGCACAGGCATTTTTAGTCCAGTAACATGGGTTGTTGTAGCAGCTGGTCACTGTTTTTTCAGAGGAGATGTGCTGGTAAAGGCTCTGGAGGTGCTGTGCCACCTCCTCCTGCCCTGGCTCTTGGGACTGATGTACTGTGGGAGGAGGAGAGCCCAGATCTCTCTGGAGGATCAGGAAATCAAGAGGAACCAGGCTGAGAAGGGGGCTGGGGAGAGGCAGGACCTCTGGGCTTCCTCTGGGCACCCAAGGCTGTCAGCTGGCTCTTGATGGGGTCAAGCACCCTYGTGCCAAGTCCTGCCTCTGATCGTGGGGAATTCACACTGATGGACCTGGGAGCCAAACCTCACCCCAAGGGATTTGTCCTCTGCTCATGTTGATRAGAAACCCTCCTCAGCACCATGATTTTACATGCTGTGAATGGACGGACTCAACATTTCCCCTGTCTGGGGTGCAGAATAAGCCTTGGCAGGCTGTGGCTGTTGCAAGATCCCATACAGGACCCTGCTGAGACCATTTAGGACATGGGGCTGTGGATGGCAGGGGACATCCGGCTCYGCGGCGCCTGGGGCTGTGCTGGCTACTGGGAGCTCTGATGGCTTTTGGCCAGGGCTGAGGATGGTCCCCTGCCTCTCCAGCAGGCCATGGGAAGGGAAAGAGGASGGCTGTGTTCCCAGGGATTTTTGAGGGTTTTGCTGTTTTTTTTTCCTTAGAGAGGGAGGGGTGCTGCATTTAGATGCTTGGTCTTAGGGTGGACTCCTCTCTCCGCTGCCTCTGGGCTCTTCAGAAGCATCTTGGTCACAGCAGGGAAGGGGTTAAGGCTTCCTTGCTGGCCTGGGAGCTGCTGCTGGCTGCCTGTTGCCCTTCCGGGGCTGCCGGGCTGAGGTTTGCTGGTATGTGTGCAATGCGGTGCTGGCCGGCCAAGAGCACCCAGCCCTCGCCCCAGCGCTGTGAAATTCCCGGCACTGCCTCCCCTGGCTCATTCCTTYGGCGCTGAGTGATGGGGCTGGGGATCAGGGACCTGCTGGGAGAGCAAAGCCAGGGGCTGGAGGATTCCAGTCGGAAAAGATTCGAGCTGCAAGGCAGCAGCCTGGGCTCCACTGAGACGCTCTTGCACGGGGGAAATTCTCTGGACATGTCTTTGTGCCAGCCCAGGGTTTTGTAGCTTCTCTGTGCTCGTGTCTTCACCTTCACGACACCCTGGGCTGAGGATGGGAGGGTGGCAAAGCGCTTTGGCTGTTCCTGTGGGATTACACCTGATGGGGAGCTGAGTTTTGAGCAGGCTCTTGCATCCTAGGGCAGGGGAAAGGGTTTAGTGCAGACGCAGGCAGGAGCTGGAAAACTGCAGCAACAGCAGTAGTATTCAAGCTGAAACATAGTGAGAAGCCTTGGAGGGAGATGCAGATCGCCTGGAGTTYTCTCTGCAACAAAAATTTATGCCCCTTATATAACTGGGGAAAAGCAAACAAAGAAACTTGTCTCCAAGTGGGAATGTGGTGTCACTGGGGGAAATCCCGCAGCAAGAGCGAGGCCTCTGCTTCGCTCTCAGGGCTGTTAACTCTTTGGCAAAAGGACAATGCTTTCAGTGCTGATTTTCTAGATAAATCTCTTGAATATTCCTCAAGAACTGTGCATGAGTTGCCTGATTTAAGCAAATGGCAGAGATGATTTTKTGCTGTGGTTCTTTTTGGGGTTCAGTGGGGCTTCTTCTGCCCAGGGCAGGGATTGCTGCTGGCTTTGCTGTGCTCTCCCCACGTTCTCCCACCAGCMAAAGCGTTTGCTGTTGCTCAAGGACTGTGCTTTGCCTTTGATCTTCTACAGCACTGCCATTGACATTGGCAGGAATGGTCCTGCAGACCAAGGCTGTTATATGGTGCTAATTTTGTWGTCTCAGATAACAGAGCCTCTCTAAAAATGTCATTTGGGGCCATTTGCGGGGTGAGTTTGACATYGCTGACTACTGCAGGGATGCGTGTCCTGCGGGAGGACCTGGCACACGTGGGAGGTGGCACTCTGTGTCACTGGGGAAGCTCGTGGATGAGTTTTTCAGCAAAACAATTTCCATTTCTCTACTGCCTCTTAAACTATTCCAAACTGACAAGGAGCCCTTGGTTGCTCCAGGCTCTCAGGCCAATGCCAAAATAAGATCAGTCAAAAGAGGGAT
The DNA here is from genome assembly GCF_030028575.1 of Malurus melanocephalus. NCBI lineage: Eukaryota > Metazoa > Chordata > Aves > Passeriformes > Maluridae > Malurus > Malurus melanocephalus. The sequence goes on from NW_026623462.1 coordinate 1,058,517, forward strand.
AAATATGGGGGAGTGATTTTGGGTTATGGTTACACCATAACTTTCCTATTAACTCAAATTAAGTTAAAAAGGAAATTGATTTAACCAAGGGAAACGYTTCAGATGCCAGTGGCAATAGACTTGATTGTGGTTTTTTTCTTTCTCTGCWCAGGCAATTATCAGATTAATCGCCTTTGATATGAGCTTAATATTGACACAATCACTAATATATTTATACTTATCCAGTGACAGCTATTCAATAAGTTGTTTTCCYGTTGTTTTGTCAAACTCCACTTTCTTTTGCCTTCATGTTTCTCTAGCAAGGCAGGGGGACAGTTTCTGGGTGGAAATCCCCGAGTTCCCTCTGTGAGATTCTCACACACTGCCCTTTCACAGGGGCATTGCTCTTGCAAAAAAATTCAATCCAAATATAATTAACGGCCAAAAATATTTCCAAATTGTGACTTGCTGTTGGGAGGGGAGCTGGTGTTGTGCAGGGAGCTGTAGAAACCCCCGTGTACAGATGAACCAAGCCTCCCCAGATTGTTTGTGCCTGTAAATCCCCGGCAGCTGAGGCGGAGGGGTGGGACTGTGCAGCACACAAGCAAGTCAACAGCTCAGCTGGTGCACATTGCCACTGTAGTCTTACTTTGTTGGGTTTGTGTTGTTTTTTTTTTTTCTTTCTTTCTTTTTTTCCCCTTTCTTTAAGGGAATAGGGCCTCTGTGATCCAGCCTGTGCATGTGTGCATACGTGTCTCTCYTTTTTTCTCTCTCCATTTGTTCCCGCCTCCCCCTGTTTTTTACCCAGCGACGAGTTCCAATTACATTTGGCTGAAGGAAAGAGCTCTTGTGTGGCTCCCACAAGCCTTGTGAAAATGGGTGGGTGGGTAAAGAGAGAGTCGAGCGCTCGATAGCTGCATGGGAACTCAACCCTTATGAGACACCAGAGAATCCACATTGGAAAGGCYACTGGGAAGCCCATTTTGTTTGCCTTCCCACCCCAAGACTGCCTTRTTTAGAGGAGCTGGAGGGTGGTAGGAAGCAGAAAACAGTTAAGCACTGCCTTTCTATCCCAGGCTCACTGGATCTGGATAAAGGGGTGTTTCTGGGGATTGCTGGGGAAAATCTGGCAGCATGTTCCCCTTTGTGTCCTTTGGCATGTAGTGCAAAGGCAGGTGAGGGTGAGTCAGCCCTGAAGAAGCAGGTGGTTAGATTAGATCTGGCCATAGCAGGGGATAGCTGGACAGGGAAGGAGAAGGGAGGCTCCAGACAGCATTTTCCACAGGAGCAGAGGGGCCAAACCCTGCTGGGCAGGGGGCTTGGTGGGTGGGTATGTCCAGTTGTGTGTCTGCAGCCTTGGGATCTTCAGGGAAGGACAGCTGAGCCTGGCAAGCTCCTGGTTTTACAGAAGGGACCCTTGCAGGGAGAAGCAGAGAGAATGTGATGCAAAGCAGCAGCTGCTGGTGCACCCTAGTGTGCCTCCCTGCAGAACATTTACAATTTATGGGCTTAGACAATGCCAGGGTGTCCACACTGGACCCCATCCTTGCCATTCCTGGTCCTGGACCTATCCACTGCCCACCTCCACTCTCCACGTGCACCTAATGCTATGCTGTGGCTGAGAATTGAAACCTGACACAAGTAAATACCTTGACAGCCTGTTTTCAGCCGGCAGGGAATGTAAATTATCTCATTTGAACAAGGCTAACGCAGAATCAAGCCGTTGGTCCCAAATATCCCTTATAAGTGCAGATGAGAAATATTCATGGCATCTTCACTCCCAGAATATTGCTTTTATCTTTGTGGTTCCTTGAGTGGCAATATAAAAGTTACTGATTTTGCACTTTTTATGCATCTGAACCTGCAGACTTTGAAATCAGTAGGTTTGCCTGCGTGCTTTGCCTCGTTAGATCCGTATCCTTGCAGGCACCTCGGAATGATCTACTACGTAAGCTCCGCTGTACTTACTTGTTGTYTTGGGTGTAACATCCTATCTTGGGAATGTCCTTAACCAGGTTTTGGGACAAGTGAAGGTGAGGCTGGGTTGGGTCATTTCAGGGCGAGGTAGAACCTGACCATGGGAGAAGCTCGTGTGTGCAGCGGTGTTGTTGTGACTCCTGTGGGTCAGTCAAGCAGCGGTGGTAGGATGCAGGTGAAGATTCATGGAGCCATCAAAGAGACACACAAAAAACTTTGGACCAGAGCCATTTTGGGGAGTCATGCCCTCCAGGTTTCTGGAGCCTGGCCTTGCTTTCTGGAGCTCCTCATAACTGGGATCACCCAGAGCTCAGCACTCACTCTTCAGTCAGGGAAGGTTGCAGAGGTTGGGCTTCTTTCAGCACATCAGGCACCACTTATTTCTTCCCCAGAGCCCAGCTCAGGCTGTTTCTGTTTCAGGGATGTTTCTGTGCTGCCCTCATCTAGCCTTGGCTGATGTCAGAGTATTTTGCTTCAGCTSGAGCACARGCTTGGCTGAGTTTGGGGGTCCCAYCAGCTCTCCTCCCGTCGGTGATGATGGGAAGAGGACCAAAGGCACCAGTGTGCCTGGCTGGAACCATGGCAGGGGCAGCAGCTRGAGATCTCTGGGATCTCACCCTCCTTCACGACAGCCTTTGCATGGCCATGAAGGTCAGATTGTCCCAAAACCCTGACACTATGGACATCTCTCAGCTTTGCTTTTCTCTCTGTAACAGGTTTTTCCCTTTAAGAACGCAGAAGATTGATTCCCTTGCAGGGCGCATCGCCGAGCCGAGCCATGTCCAAATGGTTTGCACGTCTGCATTTTTTACTGCTCTCGTTTAATATGTATGCAAATGCAGTCTCTCCTGTCCTCACTCTCTGTGTGGGTTTGCACAGTCAGGAGCACATTCCCATTACTGCTGCCCATCTCCTGCTCTGCTCGGCATTCGAGGAGACTGCCTTTGAAACGCTGATAGATGGAGGTGCAAGGGGAAAAGAGAGAAATGACGGATTTTTGTAATTTCTTTGCTGGGGAGGGTGGAGGAGTTGGGAAGCCAGAGAAAGGAAGTTTAAATATATGCAAAATTGTTTATTGGGAGAAAGGGGGGGGCGGGCTTCAACTCTGAGAGTCAGGGAGCGTAATTCATATGCCGTTCCATTTTCAAAGGATTTTAGCTGGAGGTTAGGGAAAAAAATCTAAGCACTGGCAGTAATCTTGTGATAGTGGAAATATTCAGCTTTTCTCCTGATAAATAGACACATGTTGTATCTAAAGTCAGTGTTTCATGCCTGGAAAGCAATGTTGGGTTGGGTTTTTTTTTCCATTTTAATAAATACGGAGCAAGATGTCCAGAATAGTTCCCTACRAGGGGGGCTAGAGTATGGCTGCTGCTACCTTCTTTTCCTTCCTATTTTCATAGCTGTATTTTTCCAAAGCACTTCATAACCAGCACCTGTGAACCCTGGACACTTGTATACAAAGAGCTACATTTTTTATGAGTAAAACGGGAAATTGTGTTCCAGCTAAGGCCAAAATGTGGGAAGCACCTTTAGAAACGTGGCCACAARTAGGGAGCTTTTCCTGTCCCCAGCAATGGTAGTTTTTAAAATTAGGCTGTTTGAAGTTGCAGATCTCCAGTTTTGCATCTGTTTGGGGGTAACTGTGAAGGCTGAGGAGGTCTTTGCCCTTGGTGTGGGAAGCAGGGGATCACACATCCCTTCATCACCCAGATGACTCTGGAGGGGAAATGGAGGCTCGTGCTGCTTCCCACCTCCTGCGGTGAAACTTTTAAATCTGGCCAAAGAGCCAGATTTTCAGGTGTATTTCAGGCACTTTGAGTTGTTCTCTGTTTTAAACACAAAACACCTTTAAAACCTGGCTAATTTTGAAGCCCATCGTGGAGTGCAAAGACCTTATGGAGGGTGTGGAGCTGGAAGGCTGCTTGGAGCTGTGGGCCACTACTCCAGAGCAGGGGTAGCCACTGGCAGCCTCCTGCTGCCTGTGCCCTCCACCAGCCTGGCACTCTCCATGGAGCAGGATAATTAGATTRTAGCCAGATCTTTTCCAACCTCTTCCAGGAGTTGATAGACAAAGTTATTTTTGTTTTTAGAAGCCAAAGGATGTTGCGTGATGGGAAAGCCCCTCTGCCTCGGCAGGACTTGTCAGATCTGTTGACTTTTGCATCTCCAAGTTGTGCAAGAGTGTTCTGTGTCTCTTGTGCTGGATGTTGTGAAACTCCTTTCCATGCAGTGGCACAGAAAAGTCCCTCTGTGGGGGAACCACTGACCTTGTGCTGGAGCTTTGGGTTTGTGGAACACAGATCTTGTCTTTGGTTTTGGTGCCGAGTTAGAGGGACCAAGGGGTGATGTTCAGCCCTGGTGTTTGGAGGTGCTTTGAAAGAGTGGGTTTTCTTCATGCAACAGGCATGGRAAGTCTTGCTGTTTGGAGATGAGCTCCACAAGCTGCCTGCTCCTGCCTTTACCTCCCCAGGGCTCTGGGCAAAGCCTGCCTTTGGCAATGTTGAGACGTGCCACAGCTCCCAGCCCAGGTGGGATCACAGCCTCCCTGCTCACTGCGTCCACAGCCCACATTCTGCGCTGTCTCTGACCCAAAGTGCTGCTCTTTCTGCTTCTTTCCATTGCATTTGGGAGGTTTATCCTGTCCCTTATCACCAGCCACGTTGCTGGAGGGCACAAGCACGGCTCATGCCCTGCTGCTCCCGGCTTCCCTCAGTTCCCCTTCCAGCGTGGTTGCTGTGAAGAGTCTCGTGCCGCCGTGTCCTCACTCTGGTGGGTTTGTGCTTGTGATCACAGCCTCCAAACTTCCCCTATTACTGTTGCTTTCTGAACAATGTCTTTTTATGGGCGAGTAGATTCGTGGAGCCTTTCTACTTCCTTCATCTGYAAATTGTCCTCTACATAACGAAGGAACCATTCTGACTATGTTTTGATGTGTGTGTCGCCCAACAGATGTCTGGGTGGTTAAAGTGCCCCCTGAGTACAAATATCCTGTGTTCATGAGCTCTTTGATAGYTGGTTCAGGAATCTTTTTGTTCTTTCTTTCTCTCCTCCAGTCCTGGGGGTCTGTAGCAGATGCCTGCAAAAGCCTCTCCTTTGTTTTCTGCTCCTGATATCTGTGCCCACAGTGTTATTCCTCTACCCTCTCCCTTATCAAATTAGATTATCTCCTTCTCCTAAGTACTTTTGACACGTGCAGCCGTGCAAAGGCACGATAAGCATATTGGAACACACTGTTGTGTGTCTGTTGCTCATGTCTCTTGTCCTCCTTGCACCTTTAAACCAAGCTGACACATTACTTGCCATTCATACTGGTACCATCAAAAGTAAGTCCAGCTGGCTCCTCTCCTGCCTGTAGCCAAGTTCCAACGCCCCTTTCAGGCTGCACAGGAACCCCAGGCCCATGTCCTGGGTGTGTCCTCACTTTTCCTCCCTGCTATCTCCATAATTTCTCTGTGTTCTGGGCTTGGCTGGTGGCACTGAAGCTCCTTCAGGGTGTTACTGGCTTCTCCTTGCCTGTTCCTTGGCTCCCTGCCTTTCCACTGGCTTTCCTGGTTTCTATGTGTGATCCAGAAAAACCTCTTTGTTATTCTGTCCTTCCTCCCCGTCACAAACCTGTGTTTCTGTTCCATCTTTCATGAAAAGGTCTAAGACTGAAGGTGAAATGTGATAACAGCCTTCAAAAATATGTCAGCGGCTGCTGCAAACAAGAGAGGAATAAACGATTCTCCGTGTCCTACGGTGGGTAGGACAAGAAATTATGGGCTTAAACTGTAGCACAAGGGAGATTTAGGTTTCATGTTCAGATATCCTGGGGGTGAAGCACCAGGGAAGGCTGCTGGGGAGTYATTGGAGGGGCAGGTCAGATGAGCAGCTGTCAGGAGAGTCTGGAAGGGGAGTCAAGGGATAGTGGGGTGATCCAGAAGATCATTTTTCATCCTCTCCAGCCCTCTTACCTCCCCTTCCATATGCTGGAAGCCCCCAGCTGGGAAAGGGGCTTTTTGTGGCTTGCTCAGCCYGGCTCATGCCTTTCTCTCTCCTTGCTTTTTGTCTCTGTTGCAGCAGTTCTGGCAAACGCAATTGCAGCRAGCCTGGAAATAGTCAGGGCAAGGCTCTGCTCCCCAAACCTTTCCTTGGTGCTTGGTGGCTCTTTCAAATCCTGTGCACTGGTGGAGGCCATGGCAGCTGCAATCTGAGCACTGGGATGTGCAAAATGATCAAAACAAACATTTTGTTATGCCCAGAAGGGTCAAGGGGGCAGGCTCAGAGGTGCTGCTCATGGCCCTCGATGGGAAGCCACTGCCAGCTTTGCAGAGGGATGTGCTGGGCACGTGTCAGTGCACAAGTGGAGATGGGGATGAGATTCACTGATGGCTTTTGGAAGTGCTGTCTCAGCTGGTGGTGTGGGGCTCCCTGCACTCAGGGCTGGCTGTGAGAGTGTGGGCAGGAGGGATGGGAGCTGTACCACATCCTGCAGATGTGTGCCCACCCTTGGGGGGTGCTCCAGGACCTGCAGGAAGCTGAGAATTTGGGGGGATCAGGGGAGCAGGACTCCTCGCAGAGATCCCCATCCCCACCTCCCCAGCAGGACACTGCAGGGCATCAGCCAAACTGCTGTCTTYGCCAAAACAAAATTTAGGGAGCCCAAAACTCACTCAGAGGGCTCCATCCAAAACAAGCACATGAGCAGCCACGTTGTTTCTGACGCTGCCGGCTGGGAAATTGCAGAGTCCCCTGGGCACCTTCAGCTGCCTGCTCCCGACACCCACCTCTCCTAACCCTTCCCCATCTGGCCCTGCCATGATTGTGTCGGGCTCCAGCCACATCTGTGCTGTCCCTTTTTCTCTCCCTAAACCTCCCTGCCTCCTCTCCCTGGGGTGCTGGAGGGGTGCAGGGTCCTGGTCAGCCCTGACCCCCTTCACTCACCCTGCAGCACCATCCCCTTTCACAGATCCCTACCACGAGAGGCGGGCAGGGAGAAACAGGCAGATGAATAATTTATTATAACGATGCAAAATAGGTTTTTAAAACTCTACCCATATAAATATTTATTTTTGACTCGTTAGCACCACAGCCGCCTCCGTCCCCCCCAACCCTTCCCCTTCTCCTTCCTGAAGACCCCCCAGTCTTTGGGCTATCATAGCTGGTTCTCCTGGTTCATCTGTCTGTCMGTCTGTCCRTCTGTCYGTCTGTCCTGCGCTCGCTTTTCACACGATCTGAGCCCCGGTGCCGAACGCTTCCAGGGAAAGAGGAAAAAACCCAACTCTTTCTCGCGCACACGCACACAAAAAACAACAAGGGGAGGGGGGAGACGGAGCAGCACACACAGGCACACGCACAAAACCCTTTGAAGCCTGTGCAGGGTGAGGGTTGTTTCTGTGGTAACGGCGCGGGGATTGGCGGCGGTCGGCAGGGCCTCCATCCCGCCGCGGTGCCGAGTGATTAATGAGCCATTGCTGGGCTCTACGGGAGCGCTGGGCCGGGCTGGGCACCACGGGGCTGATCCGACACCCCCAGACCTTGGGAGCTTCTTCGTGCTCCTCTGCTCGCCCCCTGGCACGCTTGCTCCAGTGGCACCCCACATCTTGTGGGATTCAGCCCTTCGAGGAATGGGGCAGGCAGGCTCAGGACATCCCTTTGTCCTCTGCCCTGGTGGTTCCAGACCATTGCTGGGGCGGTGGGTTCATCCTGACATGAGGCCTTGCTCCTCTGGTGTTCCTAGGGGGGTCCAGCACCTCTTGTGGTGCAGAGATGGATCAGAGCCTTGGGGGTTCATGATGGCATCAACAGAGTCATGAGGSAGTCCCATCTGGTGGCTCTGTTTTGGGGGTGTCACTCACAGCCTCACCCCAACACCCGCCCTTGGCCTCATTGCTGCCTGCAGTTTCCTGTCTCCCTCCCATCCCCACACCTTCCCAAAGCTGAAAGGTGGCTTATGGCTGAGCAAGGACAATAACTGTGCTCCCCCTGTCCCACAAGTGCCTTGTTTACTGGCACTTCCCGTTGATCCAGGTGTCGCTGGGGTGCTTGTACCATCTCCCAGCAAGAGCTGCAGTTCCCAGAGAACCTCACACCACTGTGCGCTTTGAAACTCACCTCCTTTTGCTTTCCGTTTTGAAAAGGCAAAGGAGAAACAGGCACCATTCGCATCTCTGGGGTGAACAATAATAATGAGTGAGTTTCAAATCTCTTTCCCCCAAAATAGCCAAACCAGAACACGCACAGCCTTCCCGAGCCGCTGTCTGAAACAGATGTGCTGCCAGTGAGCAGCTATTTATAATGTGCAGCATTCCCTTTTCAGCCGCAGCGACTCCAGCCCTCGGCTCTCGCGCTCGGCAGCTCCTTTTGAAGCCTGCAGCTCTAATCCGGGGACTGTTCCTGGTGCTGCTAAAAATCTCCTCGTAAACCCGCCGGGATGCCAGCGAGCTGGAGCCYTGCCTGCTCTGTGCCTCTAAAGGGGTTTATCATCCCCAGAGGCCGTGGAACGGGACAGTCCCAACCCGGGTGGAACAGCACTGGGATCATTTTGGGTGCTCTGTCCCCCTGACATCCTCACAGCTGCAGGCTCTGCACAGAACTGACCCCTCTGCCTCAGGGCTGGGGGCTGAAACACATTTCCAACATCTAATTTGAGAGGACAGAGGACAAGGGAGGGTCAGRGCAGTGTTGCTGGTATGGTCCTCAATGAAGGAGAAGCATGGCATGAAGGCCTGGAGGGATGCAGACAGTGTGGGATGAGGAAAACTAGGGATCCAATTAAAGTGAGATTGGAGGGGGTTTGCCAGCACTGGAGCCCACACTTGGGGTGGGTGTTTGCTGGCCTGGGGGTCCTGTGGCACGGCTGTGGGATGGGCTCCTCGGGCTACCCACACCCCCAGRGAYKGCRGAGRGCTCACARGACCCCATCCCAGGAGGRGCTGCAGCCCACGGTGCTGCCTCTGCCCCTCGCACAGGGATGAGAAGTGTGCTGGTGTGTGGGGCTGAGGGCTCGGCAGGGCTCGAGCATGTGGAAGCTGTTTATTGCCAGGGCTGCTGCAGACCCTGCTGTGCCTCCCCCAAGCAGCCGGGCCGGTGTGGCCGCTCTGTGTGGGGCCGATGGGGCCCCRGCCCAGCAGGGGCCAGGCAGCTGCTGGGAGACAGGACTGCTTGGGCTGAGGGCTTTGCTTTTATCACATCCCCTCTCTTCTGTTTGCTTCTCTCCCGAGCAGGGTGTTTGGAGGCATGGAGATCACTCAAGCSAAATCCTAGGCTTTGGGGACAGCTTGGAACCTTGTGCTTCCTTCCTGGATAACCCAGAGTTTTGTCCCTAGCCTGTCACAGCACGGTCAGATGGGAGGTTTGGGTGATCTGTAAGGAGCTCTTTGGAAAGGGAGATCCTGGAGAGCAAACCCCAGAGTGACCTAAAATGTGCTGCTCTGGCTTTGCTCACTCACTGTTTCACAGGTGCCAGGGCATGGGGTTTTTCATCAATGGGAAGAGACCACCCCCGACCCCCAAATTCTATCCTTTGACCTTTGTTGTCCTGCCTGGTGAGCTCACACAAGGTCAGCCTGGAGAAGAATGTGGAGAGCTCACAATGGCCCAGTGAGTTGTCTCTAACACGGGGTGGAATGTTGGGATGGAGCAGAGCACAGGCTGCCTGGGCAGGGCTCTGTCACCTTGGCTCTGGCAGTGTGTGATGGTTCAGCTCAGCCCACTGGGGACACAGAATCAGGTTCCCATGAGGACGGCATCCCTGGCTGAGACTGGAGCCCTCCTTGTTTCCAGTGGTAGCAGACAAACCTTTGCTCCTGAAAGAGGGACTGTAACACAGCCCATGGCAGTGAAGCCTCTTAAACRCTGGTCTCGTTGCAGTTGTGTTAATTATTAATAGGATGTGGGGAAGAAAACACTGGAAAACCCCAACTGAGGCAAGCTSCTACTTCATCTGTGTCCAGCAGTGTGGGCCTGGCTTTCCCCTGGCCCAAGGGGAGATTTAGGGGTGTCCTTTCTGGTGGCTGGTGTTGGCAAGTATGAATGAAGGGGCTCAACCACCTCTCTGAAAACCACAGGACTCCTAAGTCGAGGAGCTTCATGGGTTGYGCAGGTCTTAGTTTAGTCTTTAGCCAAAAAGTCTTTAGCCAAGATTTTTCYCCCAAAGGATGAAATCCTTTTTGTCAGCATTCCAAGATGCTGGAATTGCAGGATCTGCTGGCACAGAARCACTAGGGATCCCTGTCCCAGCCCAGAGCACCCTGCAGAGCTGTGTGGGCAGGATGGGACCCAACCATGGTGCTTGAGCTGCACCCACAGAGTGAGTCAGAGCTAGGGGATCTCAGCAGGCAATTTTAAGGAAAAACAAGGTAATGGAGAATTTTCACCCAAAAGGCTTGTGGACTTTGAGGATTTCTTCTGACTGTGGGTACMAGGGTGGTCTCCATATGGGGAACTGGGGGATGTTTCCATGGAAACCAGTAATGTTGCTGCAGGGGAGACCCCATGGCACAGATTTGGGCCCTTTATCAATGCTGCAGCAGTGGTACTTGGCATGGGGAGGCACAAGCCTGGTGGAGGCTCTTGGCACAGTGGTGCCCTGGCTTCATGGTGTGCAGCTTTGCATTGCCCATGGTCCTCCGTGTGGGGAGGAGATCCCAAACCTCAGGTGCAGGTGAAAACCATAGGTGCTGCCAACCCTCCTGCCTTCCCAGCACCCCTTCCAGCAGCCCCTCCTTCCCACAGCRCTGTTCTCTCTCCCCTCTCCCTTCTCTTCCTTTCCATTCCTCATTCCCTTTCTCTCCCTTTCTTCCCCTTGCTCCACCCCCTCCAGACTCCTCTGTGGGGCATTGATTTTTCCATCCGTCAGCGAAACGCTTGAGGAAAATGAAAGAGCATCTTCTTGATCGATCAGGAGAACTCTTCAGCCTGGGGTCAGGAAGGGTTTGAATCAGCTGCTCTCCTGGCATATAATTACCCCGTCTCTCCCAAGCTGGGGCTTTTCACACGCCTGCGGGAGCAGCCACCCCACTGCAGGGCCAGAGAACACATCCGTGGGTGCATCCATGCTGGGAGAAAGTGCCTGTGGATGTGTAGGGTTTTGGGGCTGCCAGAGCTCAGTGCTAGGCCGGGTCTGTGTGCTCACACTCTGTGCTGAGCAGGGTGTGTCGAGTGGGTGCGAGCGGGCTCTGCTCCCGAGCCGGAATCGACCGCTCCGCGTGGAGCTAATTCTGTGCAGCACTTGGGTGGGGAGCTCTGAGGCTGCAAGTTTAGAGAAGCTGAAGGAGAACTAAATCTGATAGGAACCGGGTGCCCAGGCTCCCTTCTCTGTTTTGAAAATCTCATTTTCAGCGAGCATCGTCTGGGGTGTGCTGCACATACGGACCGTGTTGGTAGCAGCCTGTAGATGCCAATGGAAATGCCAGAGTTTGCCATCTGGTACCACGCTGGCCCCTGAGGTCCCACCRCTCGCTGCCCTCCCCCAGAGAGACAACAAATAACTGAGAGAGCTTCTCATTCCACCGTGGGGTGGCTGCATGCAAATGTTGACTTCTTCATGGCAACCGGWGTGAGTCATGCTGGGAGCCGGAGGGGGACGTCGCCGCCTGTAGCTCTTCTTCTCTCCGTTTGTGGACTGTTGCCTGCTTGCACGGAGGTGTTGGCACAGCCTTCCTGCAGCTCTTGCTGGAGCTCCATCTCTGCTTGRTGTGCTTTCCTTGTGAGAAGTTTCCAGTGCTCATGCGTGTGCTGGTGGGGTTCAGCGGCCAAAGCGTGTCGTGCGTGTGGGCTGCTGCCTTGGGTCTTGTGACAGAGCAGGGAAAATTTATCCTTTGGGTTTGTCCAAAGGAAAGAGCTCCTGGGCTCCCATTCCCACCAGCACAGAGGGATGCCTGTCCCAGAGCCAGCACCCAGCAGGATTTCATGAAAGGTTCAGCATCACTGGTCTCCACTGACCCTTAGACTCCCCACACCCAAATTCCCCTTATTTTTCACAGGTATTGCTCAACCCATTTCCTGAATTAGATGAAGGGGTTTCAGACCTGGGGGTGAACAACACATGGCTGTTGGAGCTTGCTGGACCAGAGCTTCCTGTGTTGGGTTGTGCACCACCATCTAACACCTCTCCCTGGGAAGTCTCGAGGGTGATGAGGAACAGTAAGAGAGCAGGGGTGAAAGGCATTAACCATGCAGTTGTTGCCCCATCTTGTGCCACTGTCACCTGGGAGCTCAGAATCATTTCATTGTCCTTGCATTTCCATGCTGGTCTGGGAATGAGCACGCATGGAAAGAGATGAGGACAGAAAAGCAGAATGAGAAACCAAAGCTGAAAGCTCCTGCTCTCAGCATGGCCAGCTCAGACCAGCCAGACCAGGGCTCCACTGGAGAAGGACAATGCAAAAGCTTTGGCTTTCTCCCTCCAAACCAGCAGGCATGAGGCTGCTCCGGCATGGATGCATTGCAGATGTGTTGATAGCAGTGAGCTGAGTGCTGACACTGCTGTGGAGGAGCTGTAGGTAAGGCTGAACTGGGTTTATCTGCACCACAGATAATGTCTTCTGCTGAAAGCAGCTGAAACAGCTGCATCCYGGCTTTGTGGCACAGTTTATTTGACAGCATGTAATGACAGCTTGTCCCGTGTCCCTGGTAAAGCCTTGACATAAAGCCCCATCTGGGCAGGGTCTTTTCCCTGTTGGGATTTGGTATAAGTCAGATAGTTGGGGGAACTCTGCTTAACCTGTGAATGTTGTATCCTAATATAAATGTGGATCTAACCCAGTTTTCTTGAATCTGCATTTCTCCACTGGTAGCAAGGGAGAGAGGTTGATTTATGCAAGTGGGTATGGGATCCTCCTGTTATTTCTTACAAACAGAGGGCTTTGGTGAGCTGTCACCMGGTACAGCCACTGCTGGGTTCAGTGCAGATAATGGAGATGGGGCACTCACAGCATCTCCCCACTGCTCTGCTGACCATTTCACTGACCACTCTTGGTCATATCCCTTGGTCTTCCACTGTCTCATTGCTTACAGGTCTGTAAAATGAAAATAAAATACAATCTGGCTTTCTGGGGAGCTTGCAACCCAATTAAGAAGTGCACGCTAATTAAAGTGAGCTCCTCCATTCCTGTTGATATCCCATAGCCATCGGTGGGGCGCTGGAAAGCTCTGGGATGTGGGAGTGTGAGGTTGCGACAGAGACAAAACAATACGCTCTCAGACTGCTGAACAGAAAGTGGATCCATGTGTTAATCTGGGAAAAGGAGTGTGAAAATAGCTGCAAATCCTTCACGACTTCGTTGTAATTTCTCCCAGATAGGATAGAAGCAGGAAAAAAGCCTGCTGCACACTCCAGCCTCCTTGGCTCCCAGGTCATTACTGAGCTAAACCTGAGGCTGATGCAAGAGGAAACCCTGTCCCATTGCTGGGCTTCATGTGGGACTGCTGGGCATTTAGGGGGAAAGGGTTAATGATTGCATTGTTTTGGGGTGACTGAAGTCCCAGGGGTGGCAGGATCAGCCAGATCTGCTCTCTGGCGTGTCTGGGGCAGGTTCCTGGCTGGCTCAGCCAGAGGAGCTGGGTGGACGCCTGGGCAGGGAGAGCTGAGCGGTGCCTCTGACAGCAGCACGCTCCTGTCGGTGGGTGACCGTGGGGTGCAGAAAGCCATCCCCTCCCAGCTGCCCAGCTGCCTTTCTGCTAATGCTCATCTAATTAAACAGCAGCCTGGAGTGGCTGAAACCAGGGCAGCGGGAGAGCTGAGCTTTGCATTCAATAGGTTCCTGTCTCCAGCTCAGGAACCAGAAGAAAAACCYATTTCATATTGTCAGATCAATACACAGGTGGCGTTCCCCCTCCTCTTCCCTTCACCTTCTCCAGCTCTCCTTTCCCCTCCCGGGCCAGGGAAGCTTTTWAAAGCCAGAGCTGAGATGGGATTGCGACCCGGTGGTTTTTGCACCTCATTCCCCCATCCTGGATGCCGTGCATGCCACACGTTCTGAACAGCTGAGAGGTGCCAGGAACGGTGATTGCTGGGACCGTCATCTCAGCAGGTATCTGGGAAAGCGASTCTTGGCTTCAAACTGGGGCACAGTCCCTCCTCCAGGGAGGATTTTCAGTCAGTACGGTCTCCAAAGAGCCTTTATCTCTTTGCTGAGACAATCAGCACAGCTCCAGGACTGCGATTGTAGGCAGAATTTGACCAGCAACTTTTGTCCTGCTTGCTCAGGTACAGGCGAGGGTTAACAAGAAGCGACATTTTATTTTGCTGCCTCTTTGGCTTTCTGGAAGGAGAAACTTCCTGGTGCTTCTGCTGTTGTAAATGCATTCTTCTTCCCAAGGTGTCTTCTGAAAATGAGCTCCAGCATGTTGTCAGTGGTGGAGAGATGATTATGGAGAAGCAGCTGTCCGTCCCCTCCTGCCAGCTCCCGGCGAGGCAACGGGAGGGGTGACGGCTCCTCTGGGTGCTTGCTGCTGGCAGTAGATTTTGCAGTGTCTGCTTCAGGCTCTGGTGTAAACAGGCAGCTTTTCCTGGTGTAAATAGGCCTTTTCCACCTCATCTCAATGCAYCGGGGCAAGAAACCATCACACAGAGCCCAGCTCGGTGCAACCTCAAACCRTGGTGGTTTTTTTCACAGTAAGAAAGTTGTGCAAATCTTCTCCAAACGTCAGCCTGCTCAGGCAGCCTGCAAGGGGTCGGCTTCAGCTCCTGTATTGTTTCTCTCTGCAGGAGAGAAATTRCTGTCCTAATTCTTCATGCAAAAATGAGGGATTGGAAACAGGCTGAAGGGGAGAGGAGCTGGATGGGTGCCCCAGAGACCTCACCATCTCAGAGGATGGCAGCCCTGGCTGAGGTTACCATCCCTCTGTCCCTTCCCTGGTCCCTCTGTCATTAATGCTGGGCTGGATTTATAGGGTTTATTATCCGTGCTCCTGCACCAGGCTCCAAACACTGCYCAGCAGCATCTGAGCCATGCTGGATCACAAACCATCTCGGGATGCTCCAGCCAAGAGGGAAGTGAGCTCCACACCTGCTAGCAGGGGAGGGCTGTCACAGCCAGATGCGAGCTCTTCCCCGGTATCTCCCCCTCTTCCCCTTGCCCTAGCCTCAGGCCAAGCAGGAAAAATCCTTCAGCAGACCCCAGCTGGGGCTGCTGGCTGCCGGCTTTCCATGGCAACGGTCCATCAGGGGGTCGGAGTCGACAGCAAAAAATGCTGCCCCCCTCYTTCCCCCGCCTGGGCTGCCGGTCGCTATTTTGATTGCATTCCCGCGGAGCTGGGCTGCAGATGTGGTCGCCTTATCTTGGGAAGGTCTGAGTCAGTTTTTCCCTGTGTGACAGAGCAGGCAGCTGAGGGCTGGAGGGMGGAATAAATAACTCCTGAGGTATGCCAGGGACGTCTGTCCCTGGGGACAGAGTGCTGGGCCAGGAGCATTCCAGCACCCCAATCCTGGACTCACGGYACCCATGTGTCACAGCACATACGTAGGGGACACGGGAGATGTCTCCTCTGAGCAACCTTCATACATCCTTGACATCTCAACCAAGGAAAACAGGGACTGGCCCAGGAGAATCTGTGCAGTGGGCTGGATCCTGGCCTCAGGAAGAGCTGAGGAGCCCATCCATGGGGGAGGATGCACGTTCACCCCACAGCAGTGTCCGTGACATGTTGTTCCTTGACACTCCCTGGTGTGTCAGTTCAAGAACGGATTCCCTGCAGCTGTACATGGGTGTGACTGAGAGCAGGATCCAGCCCCATGGACCAGACACACTGACCATCCCCCTGTCCCTGGTCTGCATCCAGGGGCTACGAGCAGAGCTGGGTGTGCAGCACCCACSATGGTGCAGCTGCCTGGCTCTGGTGTGAAGGCTGGAGGCAGCACARTCACTCTGGGTCTGCTGTTGCTGCCCAGAAAGGGGAGCTGCTTTCTTTTCCTCATCGAGATGATGTCCTCTGATTGCTTTTCTGCTGAAGAAGCTCACTCCTGGATGCTTCACCATAGAGATGTGGTGTCTCTGTTCCCAGCAAAGCTGTTGGTGCAGCCCTGGTGATTGGAGCAGGTTTTGTGCTGTAAGCTGAGTTTCTTCTACAAAGAAAAGACCTGAGGAACTGCAAAGCAAAGCCTGCTCAGAGCTGAGGGAGAGTTTTGTGTAAGGTGCTGTTATCTACCCAAATCATTAACCCCTCCAGAGGTCATGCACTGAATAATTATCAGCCCAACTTCAGAAAAAAAAATCTACATTAGGTGTTAAACACATTACAAGTTTTCCTTTTGTTGGTGGGGTCCTCAACTTGGGTTTTCCAGTGTTTTCCCAAAGTCTGGCAGCTTAGGGAACAATTCTTCTCTTTTYTCATCCTTATTTTCCTTTCTCCAAGTGAGAGTAGGGTTTGTCATGCAGCCCCTGGCTCCCAGAGCTGGTGGTTAAAGGTTTTCAGGAAGGGTGGCTGGCAAAGAAGACCCTTCAGTGATGGACRGTGGGAAATGCAGAGCCTGGGGAAGACAGGACACCCAGGGCTGGCTGGTGGTCACGGTGGCCACCATGTCCTGCTGCTGCACCCTGCTGCAGTGGGACCTGGGGCAGCAGCATTGGGTTCAGCCCATGTGGGACTGGCTTGGGACATCCCAGTGGCATCGGGACTGGGGTCCAAGCTGGCTTCCATTCTCTCATCTCAGAGCAGCAACCRGGAGCCAGGGCTCGGGAGAGTGTTTCTATAGCAACAGCTGCCACTCACTCCCCATCGTGGATGTAAATTAGTTAGGATTTTATTAGTGTGCAGAATTTCAAGARGTGGGAGCTGGGAAAGAGGCCTGATGAATTTGGGACAGGAGTGTGCAAGGGGAGCATCTTCAAGAGTTTGGGGTTTCTGAATTGTGAGAATGCCTGGTTCTTCACCCCAGGGCAGCAGCCACATCTGCAATGGCTCTGGGATTTCCACACCTCAGGCAGGAGGTGGGATATGGAGCATCTGCTGTCAGCCCTGGGCTGGGCAGCTCTGAGACTCCACGTGGGAGTTCYCACATCCCTTTACCTCCCTTCTGCAAAGATGTTCCTCAAGAGGGCTAAAGTATGAAACCWTCTCAGGTGACCACAGCTGGTGCAGCTGTGAGGGCTTTCCATTGACAGCTTGATAATGAACCTCCCTGGTGGTGGGTACCAGTGACCTTTCTGGGCCAAAGAGGTGAGGAATGGAGGCATTTTGAGAGTCATGGGTGGGGCWACAGCCTTTGTTAGAGAGTCTGCATGTCTGACTTCCCTTGGCCATGGGGCTCCTTGTTGGTGGGATCATGGTTGGTTCATGGATATCTCCATGGACATCTGGATTTTTGCTGGAACTGACTCTGTTTGGAAAGGTGCTCCTGGTTGTCAGTGCTGCTCTGTGGGGAGCCATYCTCTTTCTATATTCAAATGTAAATAAATAAGGAGCGTGATTGTAATGCCAGAGGCTGCCCCCAGATTGGGAGTCTGCTGTAAAACTTGTGTGAAAAATCCTGATTTCTATGTACTTTCCCTTTCCTGTGGTTAGGAGCAGTATTTTCAAAACTTGTATGTTCGAGTCTTTGCCTCTAACCATGAGGGCTGAGAATTTTCCTGTTTACTGGATGAAGAAGTTTGGTGTTTCCTTTTTAAAAATTTTTCTTCTATAACTTCACGGCTCTGGGAGCAGGGGCTTTCTGGAAGTCAAAAGGTTGTGCAACACCTTGTGAGGGTGCTGTGATATTTGCCAGCACTGGGTTATAGTTGGATGGTGATGTGTAAGGTTTATATTTCTGGTGTAGAGATAATATGAATGTGCTTGTGTACAGCAAAAAAAAAGAGGGCTGGAAGCACCCTTGAAATACTAGAARTGTGGGGCTGGGCTGCCTGGTTGGCAAGTGTCTACTTGATTTGGAAGTGGGGGGTGMAATGAAGCCAGATTTTTGTGTTTTGGGGGTTTGTCATGCTGCAAAACAACTGAGAGAGGAGTGGCTGATGCTCAGCRTGGATGGGCTGTGCTGGGATCAAGAAGGGAATTTTCCTGCCCCATCCTGTGTGAGTGGGACTGGTTGCAGACAGACCCAGCTGCAGTCAGTGCTTGGGGGGACCCTCTTGGCCTTATCCAYAAATACTGACATTATAATTATGATAACAACCCGCTCTTCTCTTCCTGCACAGCGTTCATTCCCTGGCCTTAGGTAACGCTTTTTTCTTGTTGATTTGCTCCCTCCTTCACCACCCCCTCTTTTTAATTCCTCAACACACTGTGGAAACATCAATTAATTAATCTAAATAATAGTTATTATTCAAGAACCAATTTGCTATCATGGTTTGCACTGGTGTGGTGAAAATAACCCATYCAGGTGATGAGAAATTTGGGTTATTGCAGCTGGGGCAGTTCCTTCCCTGGGTGTGTGCCCCAGTATGGGGTGTGGTCAGTGCTGTTGGGTTTAGCAGAACTCTCTGCCCTGCCCAAAGTGCTGCCTGCAGGAAAGKGCAGCCCCTAAAGCAGGGTTTGCTTTCAGAATAAATTGGCCTTCTGTAGGGGACCGTGTCCTAAGSATGATGAAAATGCCAAATGTGCTGATAATGCAGCTTGAAACAGATCCACAGAGACTTTGCACTGGTTTCTTGAATGTGACTGTGAGTAGACAAGGAATTGGGTGATGTGTGGGGCAGTTGGGCTGTGAGCCCTGCAGGTGTGCCAGCATTGCAGGAGGTGCAGTCCTGGGCTGGAACAGGATGCTGATCAACGCTCCCCACCTGATTTTGGGGAGGATTTGATTCCTATGAGGAAGTCAGTGTTAACCAGGGCAGCAGGGCTCTCCAGGAGACAATTTCTGGTTCTCTGAGGTCAAGTTTGGGCTCCAGGTCTTGGGGTGAAGTGACCCTGAGATGGTCATGTCTGTCCCACTCATGGGACCAAGCAAAGCATGCAGAGAACATGAGAGAACTCTGTCCTTGAGCTGTGGGAGACCATCTGTATTCCCTCTGTCCTGATGGTTTCCAAAATTAGACCAAGCCCTTCCTGGGGTCTTTGGGCAGGTGGCTGTTCCGCTGGTGTGATGGGGACAGCACAAACCTGGTGAAGGGAGCTTGATGACCGCTCTGTATTAATTGGCACTTTGGGGGATGGCTGTCCCCAGGAGCAGTGGATGAATTTGCAGGAGGGGCTGTAACAGCTTGGAGACACCCAAGTGCCTTCCCCAGGTTTGTGGGGGGCCCTGAGCCAGCCCCTGTTCAGAGAACAGCCCTTGGCTGAAGGCAGCTGTGAGCTGTGAGCCCTTGAGATTGTCCTTCAGCTCCATTGAAGAAAAGAGACTAGGAGTGCATGCCTGAATTTAAGTGCATGATAGAATATGTTCCTGTTCCTGGGCCTCAGATAGGACAGAGATGGCTGGATAAATCGGGAGAGAGTGTGACAACATCCACAAGCTCGTGCCCATCTCGCATGAGGCCGACTTTGGGGATTAGCACTGGGCTGTTTGTTTTGCAGCCCCTGAGCTGAGGCTCTGGAGCTGTCCCTCCTCTTTGTCATCTCCTGAAGCCTCGCTGCATCCTCCTCCTCATCACAGGCTCCATCCTTCCCTCTCTCTGGCGTCAGCCCCGCTCCCCAAGGCTGCTCCATCCCTCCACTGCCATCCCTCTGCCTGCAGAGCAGAGAGCTCGTGGCCCAGATATTTTACTTCACATCAGCACAAACCCAACCCAGTTCTTTCTGCGCGATGGCTCGGCCGGGCGCTGCGTGAGCRGAGCCAGCCCTGCAGCAGGGTGGTGGGGGAGACCCCTGGGGTGCCCCTGCCCCTCTCTGGGGTTGCAATTCCCCCTCTGTGGCCGTGCATCTGGCTGCTCTGGGCTGCCCGGGAAGCTGGAGCCTGCCATCAGCTCGGAAGGCAGCAACAGCAGCCTCTGCTTTTCCACACGTYGGTATTTTTAGCTCTGCTGTGCATTAGCGTGCAGGAGCTCAAACTGCGAATCCTGGCTGAGGTTTTATCTGTTGTGACAGCCCTTAGGGCTGTAGTCAGACACTCTCTCGCTTGCTCGCTCCCTCTCTCCTTTTTTTTCTTTTTCCTTTTTTTTTTTTTTTTTTTTTTTTTTGCAGCTTGAATCTGCTCCCTCCCTACAGAGACACTGTGCAGCTGTCAAGACAAGGGACCAAGGGTGGGAAATAGGGTCCAAAGTGTGGTTTGAGCCCCTTTACAAGGGAGCTCTATTCAGCTCATTTCTGTATTTTTCCATTCCTCCTTGCTGCTGCTGTCAGAGCTGGAGTGGTCGGAGCTGATGCTGCAGGATTAGGTACYGGAGGAGGGATGAAGGATGCTGCCCTGCCCCAAAGGGTCCCCAAAAAGCTGTGCTGGGTGACAGCTACACGACTGCTGGGGACAGCAAAGCAGAGAGCAAAGGCCAGCCCAGGCCAGCGTGCTGGGGCTTGGCAGATCCAGTGCTCTGTCTGCTGCTGCTTTTTCCAATCTTCCTTTTCCAAACAGCACAAATGTCGTCCCTTCTGATGCTTTGGACTTCAGGCACCCCAGAGCACTGGGGAGAAGTCAAAGCCCTTCGTGAGGGACTTGCTTCAGCACAGAAGGTTTTTATTGTGCTTAAACAGTGTCTGATCTCCCCCAAGAGAACAAGAYCCATGAATCCACCCTTCACCCTGGCTCCACACAAGCTCCCAATGGTTTGGTTTGGTTTCTAAGGAGGGTTTTGGTTTTTGCTTCTTCTCTTCCTGGACACTTTCCCCCCACACCCCCAAGACATTTTCCATCTCCCAGAGAGCTGCACAAATTTGAAGCATCATTTTGCCACCCCAGAACCTCTGAAAAATCAGCTGGAAGTGKGGTGGAAGAAAAGGCAGCATTGGTGATGYCCTTTGGAAGGGTGAGGAACCAAAGTGCTGAATGGATTTTGGCTTTCCAGCCCTCTCAGCAACCTGCCATGGCAGGCTCTGCCCACGTAACTGTGGGCTCAAAGYGAACAGAAGTTGTCTGAAAATCTGTTGCCCCTGGAATTTGTCCAAGGTCATGGGGGAAGTTGGGGATAGAGCCAGGAATGGGGTTTCTTGTCCCACATGTCCAGCCTGCCTCACGTCATTCCTGCTGGAGCTTCCTGYACCCAGGTCTTGGGATGTCCACGACAACTCTGATGTCTCTTGGAAGAGAGCACAGACCCTCTGCAGGGAGGGCTGGTTCGTCCTGCTTTTCCTTCTTGGGAAGGTCCTCTTTGGAGAGCTTAACTGAGGGTGCTGAGGAAAATCTGTATTTAGGAAGAAAATAGTGATTTGGCATTTTTAAGGCTTTTAGTGCCTGGGGAGATCACGGCAGCACCGCAGTGCTCACCAGGAGCTCGGTGTGCAGGGATGCTGAGGGGGCTGGAGGGAAGCAGAGAGGGGAGAGATGTTTGTGATGGGTCACAGCTCCTTCACACAGCTCTGCCCACACCACATTTCCTCCTGGAGCCACATTGTTTACGAGTGCAGCAGGTTCAGCACCAGGCAGCTCCCACATCTTCGTCCGAGATGGTGCCAGCAAAGACTAAAAGGCTGCAGTGACAGGTCAGAGGGTGCCAGGAGCACTGGGAGACAGCCTTTTCCTCCAGTTATCTGGGTACGAATCCAAGGATGTCTCCCTGGGTCCTCCTGCTTCATTTGCATTGATGAGGTGTGGAGGGACATCCCAAAATTTGTCTGGCAAGTCCACACACTGGGCAGCTTTTCTAATTAACAGTCCCTCCACTGTGATTGCTCTGTTCTCCCCCCCCCAATTCCTCCCTCTCTTGCTGGCAGCAGCCAATGCCATGAACCACAGAGACACACTGCACAGTGCTGCCTGCTCAACCTGCAGCAGGGATTGCTGGAAATATCTGGTGCCTTTGCCCTTTTGCAGGGAGCACCCAGGGATGAGGATTTTGCAGCTCTGTGGGTGTGTGGGGCTTGGCTCCAGCAGCATTTTCTTTGTGCAGGTTGTTTGTGCCATGTGTGTCCTCTGGAGCAGTCAGAGCATGGCAGGTACCTTTGCACAGAGCTTTGGCATCTCCCAAACAGCCCCTGAGCAGCTCTGTGAGGTTGGGTTGTCATCTCCTTGTCTCCCCCAGCCTCGTGGGGAAACCCYACTCATGGCTGCAGGGGACAGAGCAGATATTCTACATCACTAAAAACCCAGTGCAGCCCAGGAGCTCAGGTTTGGARCTGCTTCACCCTCTCTGTGCTCTTCCTCCTGCCAAGGGAAGCTGCTGACAGCAGCTGGAGCTGTTTCCTGGTGTGCACAGGGTCTTCCACATCCTCTGTCATTGTAGCATGGGGCCCAAAACTTCTTCCTTCCTTCCTTGTTCCAGGGGCTGTGACACCTGAGTAGCTATGTGAGGGCTCGAGGAATTTAAACATTTCTGTTTTTCTTTCCGGATGTTAAGCTGGGAGATTAAGGACATTTTGGGGGGAAGGGGGAGGGATGAGGATAGATGAAGGTAGTACTTTAGCAGCTTTTAAACTTTAATAGCACCTTGTGGCACCCATGTTAACGCATCTTCTTGCATTATTAGTGTCCTTACACAATTCCAAACACCCTAAGAAATGATCTCTGAACTGTTGGCTGATGTCGTTGTGAATGACAACAAAGACTCAAGGGATGATGGCTGCCATGGGGCACTTCCCTCCTTGAGCCAGCTGAGCTGTTCCTGTGCCTGCAGACCCTTGGACACCCCAGCTCTCCCTGCCCCATGTCCTGGAAGGTGCTGGATAAACCAGGTCTATGTCGGGGCTCGGGGTGCTCATGGTGCTGAGAATCACACTCTTCCCTGCTGCCTGATATCCTGAGCTTCCCAGGCTGCAAGCAGTTCCTCTGCTTATCCCAAACCCACCCCCTTTTCCCTCATCCCACTCCTTGGCCTCCTTGCTCCGGAGCTGTGTCGGGCTCTCGGCGCGGCCGATGCTTGGGCGCTGCCAGGAGTTTGATCTCCAACTGCTTCCCGGCCCCCTCGCCCA
The DNA here is from genome assembly GCF_030028575.1 of Malurus melanocephalus. Classification (NCBI taxonomy): domain Eukaryota; kingdom Metazoa; phylum Chordata; class Aves; order Passeriformes; family Maluridae; genus Malurus; species Malurus melanocephalus. The sequence continues at coordinate 1,081,389 of NW_026623462.1, forward strand.
TGTGGGCACCGGGAGGAGCTGAGAACGYGGGGAAGAGATGAACAGCAGGAGAAGAATTCTTTAGGGAGGGGATGGGGGAAGGATGAGGAAAGCAAGGAGGGGGGAGAAAAAGTGAGAACAGGGAGGAGGAGGAGGGATGAAGGATGCTGCCTTGTCCTTGGATTTATATGGGTTGAGTTGCACTGGATTAGCTAAAAGTGGTGCAGAGCTGCCTTCCCCTCCCTTCTCCTCCAGGCACACGCTCCTGTTTGGAGCTGAATGCCTTAATTCACTTCAGCTTCAACCTGCTCCTAATTGACTTAAACCACATGGAAAGAAACTCTGCTTCCCCTGCAAGCGGCTGCAAAATTGCACCTTGGGTGAAGTCAGTGYGATTCTGCATTTAAAGAAACCCGGAGTCTGGCACGGATGTGTGCAGGGATATCGGTGCCAGGGGGCTGTGCTGAGCCATCCAGAGCCCCACTGGGCTGCTCCTCTCCAGAGGGGTTTTAGTCTCACTCTGAGCAAGTTGGGATTCGGGGGTGATGGGGGGCTGTGAGTCATGGGGATTTGGCTGTTAGAAGAATTGCTGTTTCTTCTCATTCCTCTCTYCTCTTCTCCCTCTTCTCYCGCTGCAGATGTCTGCTGTAAAAAAGAGAAGAAGGGGGGAAACAACCCARCCCTCCCCAAATGTCGTGGTAATGCTCACTGGAGGGCTGTTTCTGCTGCACATCTGATATGTATGACAGGGTCAGATTAACCGAGCYTCTGATTTCCAACCACAGCTATTCCGAAGGCACCAAAACCAATGCAAAACACCCCAAAGGGACTCCTCTGTGCTGGAGAGGAGCTGGCCAGGCAGGATGAGCTCATGGTGCTCTGGGGATGTGCCAGCCCAGTGCTCAGCAGGACCAAACGCTAGGCAAGAAAGAGGAGAGCGTGCTTTGGAGATGAATCTGGTCCCCTCAGACTCAGGCATTCAGGGAGACAGAGATTTTCCTTTGTATTTAAGGCTGGGGTTTTCAAAGACAGAAGGGGAGCAGTGATGGTAGGTACAAGAAGGTGCAAAAAGGTACCTGACATCGGGGATGTTCTGAAAACCCCTTTTCCTTGTTGAGAGCTCCTGTCACACCTGGACAAGCTGTCTGAATGGAGGGCAGGAAAACCTTTCTTTTCCTTCCTCTCATCCCTCCTGTTCCGACCTCTCCGCATCCTCTGTCACCAGTTTTGGCTTTGTTACTCTTCTCTCCCTCTGTTTAATTCCAAACCCGACGACTTACCCAAGGTTCTGGCTCAGCTATTTTTTTTTTTTTTTTTTGAATTAGACATTTAGCCATTTTGAGCCCTGAAAAACAGGGCTGGAAGTGACCTCTAGAGAGTGATGTAACCTGGTGGCAGGAGTTATACCCAGCTGATGTTTAACTTCTCCCCAGCAGTGAGCATCCACCAGCCTGCACAGGGCTCCCTCCCGGGTTTCTCTGTGTCCCAGGGCAGCAATGTCCCTGTGGGATGGCTGCCAAAAACCTCAACCCCTGCTCCTTGCAATGGGAGCTGTTTGGAAGCACTGGGGAGATGATAAAGGAGAAAATGTTTCCCAGGGCAGGGTAGGGAAAGCAAGAGGTGTGTGGAACCCCCTTGGCACAGGGCTCTGATCCCAAAGCGGTGYTGTGCCTCACCGGGTGGGCACCATCGACCCTCCCTGGGGCTGGGGGGCTGCGCAGGGGGGTCCTGCCATTACAAGGGGCACCTTAAGAGCTCTGCTTGTAAATCCCTGGTCACCACTGGCTGAGGGTCTCCCTGGGATGGGGCTCGAGCAGGAAATCAARATGAGAAGAAGGGGYGGAAAAAAAMCCCCAAAAAATCCCCACGGAGCGGGAAGCGGAGTCGGGAGCGGAGCCGCTCAGCTGATGGGGTTGCCATGGCGACGCGGCAGTGAGGAAAAGGAAAAGGCAGAAAATAGCCCGATGCCGGGCTGAGACCTGCGGGAGCCTGGCCCGGCAGCCCCCTCCATCCCCGGCCCTATTTCTGTCCTCCTTCCCCTCTTTTTGCTTTCCTCCCCTCGCACTGTTTGATTTTCCAGCCCAAAACGCCCCTCTCTGAGGAACCTTTCAGGCAATGATCAGGGGGATCTTTCTCTGCAATGCTGTGGTGGGGAGCTGAAGGCAAAGCCTGAAGGATGCTCTTCTGTAGGGCTGGATGTGGTCARATYTATTCCYTTCAGGGCAGAAGRTTTAGAGGCAGCTCAGTCACCCACRAAGGACAAAAATGTGTGCAGGGTTAGGGCCATGGTCGAGATCTGGGGTGGTACCTGGAGATTCCAGGGACTGGCACAGGTTTGATGGAAATATTCTTCACCCATGCAAGTAATATTTTTCACCCAGTTTTATTTCCCAGCTCATGTGTGGGTCAGGCTGGCTCATCTGYTGTCTCCTGACAGGTGATGCCCAGTTTTAAGGACGGACAGAGGTTTTGTTTCATGTGCTGGATTGTTTTCCTCTCTGTGAAAGTGGTGCTTTGTAACCACAGCGAGTCATTTCCCCTCTGTGAGTCAGACTGGGGCCTCTTGCATGGTGMATATTGGGTCTAACCATTGAACCCCAGGCCACTGAAAAGGAACAGAAACCCAGACTGGTTATGAGAAAAGAAAGTGTTGTTGTGCCAAGCCCTTGGGGATTTGCCCCACAAAATGGGGACACCCATCCAGTCTTCTTGCTTTATCACAAATACTTGCAAGTTAAGGTTACAGAGTCTGGTGGCCATGAGGAGATCTTGCCTTTTGGTTAAAAAAAAAGAGTAAAGGTAGTGTTTCTTCCTCTTGGGGCTGCAGCAAGAAGCAATAAAGCTAAATGTGACCTCATAAAGCATCAAAAAGAAGATACCCCGTAACCACCCAACTGAGCACTCTTTGGACACAAATTCTTATAGACCCTCCTCATAATTTTGTTTGGGGCTTGGCAATGACAGATGAACGCCTGAAGCTGGCAGTGCTGCAGATGAGGAACTCAATCCTGCTGCTTCTTCCTCCTGCTCCCTCCAGCTCTCTCTTTCCTTGCCTCTGCAGCAGAAGCAGCGCCGTGCCTGGGTGTGAGCACCCGCTGTGGATTCATTCTGTGCACACCAGGGTTTGTGTTGCTGTCCCTGAGCTCCTTTCCCCTTCTYCTTCCCCTTGCTGGGGTTCTGTCCYAGAGAAACCTTCCTGGAGCTCCCACCTTCTCCCTGCATGGAAGCTGTTGCAGCATCTCCCACTTYTCCCTGCCTTTGTGCCTGAACCACATCCCTCTGTGSTYTCTAACAACCTGTGCTGATGCTGGSATGCARATGGCCCAGCTAATGGGGCTGGRGCAGTAAATCTCCATCACTGGGGTCACTCTTGCCATCCTTTGCTGCAGCCCTGACCCTCTCCTCACCCAGGCTCTCATCCCTGGGAGGCTGGAGGGGAACAGCAACTCCTCCTGATGTCAGTGATGTTCCTGGCACAAAGAAAAGTTGGATCCTCCTGGCCTTGTCAGCTGTTATTTTGGAAGCTGGCTCCTCYTGCAAGGTTTGTTCCTCCCTTCCCTGTAATTCCCAGGGGTGTTTTTCAGGCACCTCAGGTCTYCTTCCCAAAGGAGGTGTGTGAACAGCTTTATGTAGAGATCTCACACCTCTGTGTGAAGCACCCCCTATAAACTGTCCCCACACTCCCTTTTCCCTAAGGACAGTGGCAGGAAGCGTGCTTGGAGAGGTTTCCAGGTGCTGGGGTTTTTAATGGGAACACACTGAGGAAGCAAAAAGCTGCCTGAAACGGAAAAATGGCCTTGGAACTGTAGCAAATGGTGCAGGATCAACCCTTTTTGTTGACTTCCCCAGCACAGTCTGGATGTATTTTGAACATGTGCATTTCTCTGTGCAGTCTAAATATTAAGCATAGCTTGACTAAGAGTTCTTTTAAACCAGGGATGGACAAATATCTGAAGGTCATAAACACACAGCTGAGTAATTATTTAGAGTGGTCTAAGGGATATAACTACGGGTAATGGGATGAATGGAGGAGAGGAAAATGCAGTGCAGTCGTCAGAAAATTCTCCTCAGGTCCCTGCTTAGTGCTGCAGAGGGAAACATGTAGGTCCTTGATAAACCAGGAGGGCTGATTTATGGATTGATACATGAAATGATAGCAAAATCCCCAAGCAGAAGCAGCAAATGGCCCATCTCCTGAGACTCTGCAAACTCAGCTTTGCAAATCTGGTAGACGAGGGGCTGTGGAGCACCAGGGCAGGAGAGAAGCTGTTCCACTGACAGATATTGTTGGCTGATGAKCAAATGACTAGAAAATGCCCACAAATAAGTTAAGGCTGAGAGTGAGGAACTGGTTTYTGGTGAAGGAGGGGATGAAACTCCGGGCCAGCCCTGTTGGAGCAGGTGAAAAAGCTGGTGGGTCTGGAGATGGAATAACTCATGTGTGGGGAACATAGAGCTGGTTTTGTGACCCAGCTGCTCACAGGTGACAAACGTGGCAGCCTCCAGGCAGCCCTAAATTCCTGTGTGATGCTCTCTGTGAGGCCAGGTCCATCCTCGTGTCTCCACCGTTATGTAGCCAATAAAAACCAGGGCTCAGRGAGAGCAGCAATCTTCCTTGGCAAACATCTAGACATTCCCCAGTGCACCTGGAGAGCTCCTGCTAACTTCAGTGGATGATGCATCTTGTAACACGGAGGGCTTATGTCTGTATCTTGTGAAAACATACCTCAAAAATTGCTGGAATTGGTTTGAGGGATGTGCAGAGTTACCTTTTAGYATTTTTACCTCAGCATCTGTTGTCTTGGAGATGGCTTTGTCCTCTACAAGGGTCAGATGGGTACCATGGACCAAAAGGGGCTCTCCTCATCTGATCCCACTTTCTTCAAAAAGTAACTACAGGAAAAATTTAARCACTGTTCTGTTTTTAGAAAGCCCTTTGCACTGGTGACTGCGGTGTTTCCAGAGGATCCTGCTTCCCCTGGCATGTCCCACTCCTAACACAGGAATTTGCACTCCTGGGACTTTCTCCTCTCCACATGGATGGTTGAAAGATGTCTYGAAAGGACCTGGGGACATCAAGGGCTGTGAGTGTGAGGAACGAGGGCTGATGTGGTCCTTTTTGGTGTCGTGTTCCACTTACCTTCCCCCAAGGAGGTGAGAGGGAGAATGGAGGCTGGGACTGCCATATCCCTGTCCATGGGAGGACAAACAGCGAGGGGCAGATGGACTGTGAGGARTGAGGGAATTTGGGGGCTGCTTGGTGGAGGTTTTGGTGTTGCCTTCCTGGGATTGTCAGCTCCTGGCTCCTGATGCTGGCAGGAGCTGGGCTCAGAGCACGGCCATGYTCCATCTTCCTCCATCCTGGCATGGCATTAACCATCTCCTCCTGCACTGCTTTGTGACACTTTACTGCTTCCTGCTCCTCAGCAATATTTTACATCTTGCCCAGTAAGGCTTGGTTTCCTTAATAGYGTCTCATGTGGGATTTTATCAAAGGCTTTAGGACAATCCCAATAAATTATATCTACTGCTTTCCCTTTATCCATTGTTTTGTTGATTCCATCAGAAATTCTCTCCCAGAGAGGACGTGCAGGCTTTGCCTTCAGAAGCCAGCCGGGCTTGTTCCATTTCTATCTTAGCCATTTCACGTTTCAATTAATTTTGAAACATTGAATTATTGTTCTCAGTAGCCCTTGGAAAGAACAATCTGAGGARCAACTCTGGCTTGTGCTGCACCCTGAATCTGCACACAGCAGTGATAGCTCCTGGTCAAGAGGGGATGCTCACAGAAGTGGATGTTCACAGATGGAGACACCATCCTCACTTCCAGGAGCTGGGATTGTCCCAGCAGCAGAGGGATGCATCTCAAATAATCTGCACTCCAAAAAAGCCCGGCTCACCTCGGAGCACAAACGCAGGAGGCTGCTCGTCCCCTGCGATGTCAGCTGAGCACTGACTCGCTCCGGCTTTGTCCTTGAAACCCAAAGAGTGGGAGTTTGCCGCCGGGCTGGCTGCGGCTGCACGGAGCAGGGAGGAGGCGGCGAAACCAGCCCGCCAAGGGTTAATAATTTCCATTGCAATTGTGTCATCTCTTTGGGGACCTCTCGCTCATTTCGCGAGCGGGCGCTGAAAGCCGAGGCACGGGGGCTCGTTCTTATTCAGCTGCACGCAGCTTCAGAAGCACCGGACGGCAAGCGCAGCTGGGCTCGGCCACCTCGGCCTTGCAGATGGATGGGGAGAAAGGATTTGTGTGCCTGGGTGTGCTTTGCTTGCGTGCGCCCGTGTGTGTGTGTGTGTGTGCGTGTGTGTGTGTGTCTGAAACCTAATTGTCTGCTGTCTAATCCGTCAGCCGGGGGACAGCTTGCACAAGCCCCTTCCAGGCAGGCTGATAAATGCAGCGCTGCCAGGCCCCTCTGCGAGGCAGTTTGGTTTAATTGCGATTGCTACGTGCGCGGACTTGGCGTGCGTGGAAGGGATGCTGTGCGCAGGGCGGTGCGTGGCCAGGATCCCGAG